>NW_010535455.1:0-865 GCF_000687285.1 Phaethon lepturus
TTTACTATGCCCACCTATCTCTTTAGCATTAGATGAACTTTACTGATAGATCAGACCATGGACCAGCTGGAGCCAGCTGCAATGCTTCTCATGCTCGACCAGAAATCCCATACACTGCAAAGCTGTAATGCATTGGAAACTCACACTGCTGGGTCCAGTTTATCTAAAGAGTGTTGCTGTATTAATGCTGTAACCACAGGCTTTGTGCCCCATGAGGTCCCTTCCGCAGCTAGTGTGAAGCTGGCATGAATTTCATATTGTGTGGCATGACTAATATGACTGAAATGTTCTGATCCACATCTAATTAGGTGTATGAGCCAGGGATGACCTTGTTCTTACTTCAATGGCTACTAAGATAAACTGCTGCAACTGCTGCGGGTTCTCAGATGCTCTGTGAGAAGTCACTTGCCTGTCTTAGCCAGTGGAAAAAGAGCTTCCCACTGCTATAAAGTACCTTCTCCAAAGTAGGAGGCAGTGTCATGTCAGAGGCTGGACTTCAGCATCAGGTTGCAACTGTTTTATAGTGAGGCTCTTTTCAGTACTGTGAAAGTGTGTGAGCTGCAGCCCTACCTGATGGGAGATGCAGGGCAGGATGAACTGTATGAGTTTTATGCTTAATATCTGCTATTTGACACGCCTGGAAGGACCAGTTCCCTGGTTTTGCTTACAAACCTTGGTTGAAGAATCCTAAGCTGAAGCAGGGAGAAGCCCATTGCTTGAGAATCCCATTGCTCAACCCTTTGCTATATTAGTTTTTTAGTGTAACAGAAGTTATTGATTATTCTTTTCTCAATCCCTGAGTAATCCTCGAGCTACCTACCTGATGGAGGGCCTCTTTCACTTTACCTCACTGCACAGTTTCAAC
>NW_010535455.1:896-18139 GCF_000687285.1 Phaethon lepturus
CTGCATTCATTTTTCTTCATGGTTCATGGTGTTTTATCTTCCCGCAGCAGAAGCAAGGCGGTTGTGGGATCCTCACTGATGAGACTGGTTCTTCTGGTAATCTGCCAAAGCCTGTGGTTATCAAGTTTCAGAAGACAGTGAAAATCATCATTGTTTATACCAACCTCTAATTAAATCTTACAGCAACCTCTAGAGTTTGTTAATTTAAGGTAGTTGCCTAAGTCTGAGCCCTACTTTTATCTCTGTTCTAATTATGATTTAATATTTTAAGGTGTTGTGAGAAGACACTATTCCTCCTCCCATATCTTTCCATCTTCCCCCACTGATGCTCACATTTTGTCCATCCCAGCTTCCATTGTTTCAACAGCCCCACCATTACTTCTTATTTTATAACTAGAGGAAATATATAACTAGAGAAAATATGATATGAAATCAGAACATATGATTACAGGCAAGTTCTAAGTGCCTGAAAAGGTGTTCTGGAATGGCTTTGCTGGCAAAGGCATGACTTTAATTAGTGCCGACAAGATATTAAATCCCTATTCCATTACCTATTTTCTGGATCAGGTACTTCGGAAACCATAAGGTCTCGCAGAATGCAATTTCTTTTCTTTCCCCTTTTCTGGCGTTTCCAGCCTGGAAGGGCAGCAACGACTGCCTTGGTGTATTACAAGCACATTGCATGCTCAGCTGGCTGTTCATCAGGATTTGCTGTGCAAAGGCACATAGGAGCAGCAGCATGGCACAGAAAGTATGGATGAGCACCATGATAAAATAGGATAGAGACACAGAGAGCATCTCATATGCCTGAAGTGTGTTTTGGTATAAAGTATTCCTCCCTTGGCCCGCTTGCCTCCCATTTCCCTGCTGATATGCTTCCCCTGCTCTTACTACTCTCTCATCTTTCCTCTGCTGTCTCTTTCCTCCTCTTCTCATCATTCCCTTTTTCTCTCTTTTCCACAGCCTGTCCCCCCACCTGCATCCTCAGTGGATGTCTCAGACACTACATCCCTTTTCCACATCTCCTAGAGCTACCACGTGTGGGGAAGCAGCAAATACTTGGATTTCACGTGCGGCCTCTCGCCCCAAGCATCTGGTGCCAAAGCAAATGTTTGATTAAAGAGCTGGGCTGGCTTTGGAGTGGTGAGTGCTAACAGACTACACCATGGATTAGGAGCTGCTGGATGTTTGATTGGGGCTTGTCAGCAGCACCTAGGACACCTCTGCCCTCCCCAGTCCACCATGACTTCCCCCTTTATTACTTATGCCACATGGAGAGGGCAGGTTCTTACCTTCTAGCCTGGGGACAGGGAGAGGTGCCAGCTTCTCTTCCTGCACCTTTTACAGGGTGCCTTTGATTAATTGTTTGATATTGTTGCCAATGTTTTTCTGATTTTTTTTTTCCTCCTCAGAAGGGAAAACTCTTCAGAAGGGAAAACAATAACATTTTACATACATTCTTCTCTTGTTTTGTCAGACATACTCAGTTTTTCAGACCACTTCTATTATCAAGATTATTACTGAAATGAGATGAATTATCTGATAATCACAGCTGGGTTTCTAGGATTTTTAGCTATACAAAACATTTCTCAATTTCCCCTTACAGGACTATTTCACAGGCTAATCAGAAAGCAGGGTCTGCTCTTCACACTGTTTTTTCTTAATTAGCCTGAGATTCAGACAAATAAAAGTCTGAAGTCTGACACATTGATTTAATTTCAGGAGCAAGGTCTCACTTTGTAATGTTGTTTGAGGAGAATGCGTATTCCTCCTGAGTTTTATTTGCTGAGTTCCAGACAGAGGTCATATAAAAATAGTCGCTTATATAAAAAGATGGTTTTCTTCAACCCATTATTCTTATCTACACACATTCTTGAACAATCCTTTTTCTCCTTATTATTTACACCAGTCTAACATTTGCGCATTGTTGTCATCTCCCCTAACAGTCTCGTAGCCCAGCTCCACATGACTGACTCCGCTAATCTTTGTGGCAGGGAGGAACGGTGGAGATTGCGACTGTTGTGTATCCGCTGGCAGCCTGACAGATGAAACAATCTCCACACAAGACTGCGCTATCAGCCGGCTCCTCGCATCACCTGGCAGCAAACCGGCCGGCTCTGAGAGGTTGTTCAGCGTATGAGAACTCTGCTGTGGCAGCCCCGAATGGTCTTATTGGTGGGTCTCCTGGGACCCCGCTTCCCTCCGCTCCCAGCTCTGCGGTTTTACAGCTAACTTTACAACTGTCCTGTGCTGATTGCATGCATGCAGTTGCACACTGAGATGGGTCAGAGGACTCACCAGGCTGAGAACTAACATGGAAAAAGGACACTGGTGCAAAGGTGGGGGAGGAAGGCAAAGTGCCGAGCAGCGTAAGATGGTAATGAACGTGTGCTGGCCAGAGGGACTTGGCCTCTGCTTAAAGCCATCTTCTATAGAAACATTCCCTAGTACACCAGCCCATGTGGATAGGGCAGATTTCCACATCCATTTACTGACTTTTAAAGTGTAAGGAGAACGTCAATTCCACAGTAGGGTATGTAATTACTCTTTAATTTCATGATAGTTCAGGTAAACACTGCCTGCTTACACTACATGGAACAGTTCTTTGAGACAACATCCACAGAGAGGCCACACAGTTCTTTTTCCCTGGAGTGACGGTTCTGTGGATCTTGTCTATAGAAAGGAGCTACCTACCTGCTTAGAGAGGGGATATTTAGGAGTTTCCATTCCCTTATAGCAGCACAGTCCTAGCAATAGAGCATCTGAGCTGGATGCTCCTATTAAAAAAATTGCCATGGACAAAACACTGTACCACTGCTCTCAACATCTCAATAGGAGGGGGACTTTCTTCAAACTGAATGAGATCTCTCCCAGTTTTGCCAGAATGGGTCTGTTGTGGCTAAGGAAAGAGGTTGGGTCTCCAAGAGTCCCCATTTCTCCAGCTTACATAACAACTACTAAAAATTCTAGTGTAATTTCTAATGTCTCAAAGTGAGCACATATCGAGCCCATTAATAATACAAGGATGTCCAAGAAAAAAACGGGAGAAAAGCATTAGGAAAAAACCCCCTACAACCTCCCAAGGAATCTAATCATGATAGGGTGAGAAAAGAATGTGGCTGTGGATTGATGGATGATGTGCAGATATTTTTCGTTAGAGACTTATGAAACAAGTGGAAAGTCCAGATGTTTCAGAGACACTAAATAGTTCAATATTTCTGAAATGGGTGTTGTCAAGGGAGATAGTTAACACTGAGATGCCCAAATAGGATATGTCTTCCATTTGGCTTTATTAGTTGGTCTAGCTGAGGTTTTCTTCCATAAAGAAAAGCATTTTGAGTTTCAGTGGAACAAGTCTCTTCAGTTTATGTCAACTAACCACATCAGGTTGCCAGCTGTAACGAAGTTGAATCTGAGTGTAGGACCTGATTGCTGTTCCACATGACCGGGGGAGCAGTGCAAGCAGGGTGATTGTGGGCTGGAGTAATCTTCCTTTAATTTGTGATTTGCTCTGTTAATACTTATATCAATAACAGTTCTTCAACACTGTAACAACACCTAAGTAAGGCACAGCTTTGCAATAGATTTGCCTTGACATTTTATTTGGGTGAATTTTCAAAGGAAGGCCAAGTCTTGCATCCAAGCTTTGTTCCAGTCAGTCCAGTGGCTTCCCTAGTAGCAGCATACCTGGCTGAGTCTTCTGCAGTCTGCAGAAAGTTTTCTCCATCACCGCTGGGGCTTGGCTGCTGGTTTGCTCTTCCTCTAGGCAAGCTCTCCTTGAGCGACAATCTTACCACTTGGTGCCAGGATTTTCATCTGCAGTCTCTGGGCTGTCCTTCCACCAGCTCCACAGGGATGGAGGAACAACTCTGCCTTCCAGAAAGTACTCTGTGTCCTTTGCAGATGTTCATAAGGATCTGTTTAAAACTTTCTACCACTTAATCTCTGATAATTTATTTTACTCTTGGCCTGATGGGCACTGGGTATTTTCACCTTTTGTCCTTTCTGGAAGAAAGGTTATCTGACCCAACAATTATTAAAAACTTTCATAACATACCTTCCTATCTGCGTTAGTGAAATCTCTCCCAAAGGCTTGGAAGATGCATATATACTCCTTCCCTTGAAATACTATGTGCGCTATTCTCATTCCTCCCTCCATCACTTTGCAGGTTTTGTGCTCTTACTGCTGATGCTTTAACAGCACCCACCTCTAGAGGCTGTTCCCCCAGTTTACTGCAGCTTTTTCCATACCCACCTTCACATCCCAAGGAATCACAGTTGCTTAAGGTAAAGATATCATATACTGCAAGTCTGACAAGATACTACTTTCCCCCTATAACTGCCTTTCTTCAAAGAATCTTAAGTTATTTATGAACACAAAGTAACCCATTTTCACACCAGCTGAGGTAGACTGGCAGGTTTTGTTGCTTCTTGTCCACAGAGGAAATATGCTCAGAAATAGATTTTCATTTAAATTTTAGGATTTCTACATATTTTGCAAAATCTTATAGTATTTCTCATGGCAATTTGAAAAAATTTTCTGTCATATATAACATTTTCCTTGGACCTGAGGGGTTGTCTATGCATATGTATAGATGTGTGTGCATAAAGACAGACACATGCCTCTTTCTTTGTATACAGAAAAGGTTACTCCTCAGCATCTGAGAGCACCCAGAGCATTAGTAATATAGAGAGCAGAACAAAGAAAAATACATAATTTCTATGTGTGACCAGTGTGTGCAAGATGTAATCATTGTTGGGACCACTAAAAATTGCATCATCAGCAATGATTTATTAGTAGTGCAGAATCCAGGGAAATACTCCCCTCTAAATTATAGTTTCTCTGGCTCTAAGCATTCAATAAATTCCCAGCTTGAGCCAGGGAATTATTTTCTCCACTTCCCTGTATTTGTCTGTGGTTTGCATTATAATTCACTAAATATATTTGGACATAGCATTACTTTTCTTGATCTGCAGATTCGAAAGCTTTTGTGACTCCCCATTTGACCCTTCTCCCTTATAGAAATTTCACAGATAAATCATTAACTAGCACTCACATAATGAATTGTGCTCTTTTTTGGTGTTATATAATAGATATACACTTTTTAAATACGAAGAGCAGAGTAACAAATATGATCTAGCTACTCACTAGGTTGAAAGGCTTGGAATGTTTCATCTTCTGTTTACACTGCACAATTTCTCTCTTTTTTTAAGAAAATATCTAAAAGTATAATGGATAATTTGCCATTGTAGTAGCTTAATGGTAGATCAGAAAAATATCTTAAAAAATATATTATTTTGTCTGAAAAACCACCACACTCCTGCTACCAATTATTTTTATTAACAACATAAATGTTTTATTGTAGTCTCTTAGTGTACTAATTTCAGCAATTTTCAGGAAAAGGGGGGAGGAAGTATTTGTCATCAAGTGCCAAAAAGAACAAGTAAAGTTACTTGGGTCTGAAATGAGGCAGACCAAAAAGTATCTCATGTTGCCTAAGCCATAACTACATGCTCAACTTGATAAGCCATTGGTGCCAGGGTTGGTCAAAATCAAGATTGTCTTGGCTGTGAATTTTCTGTTACCAAATACAGGGTGAGTTGGGGAATGTGCTGATTGCCACTTTGACAAGAAAAGGGGGCAGATTCAGCTTTCAGAGACTCAATCCACACAGGTAACCACTGGTGTTTCATGGTGGCCTTTGTGTAGTTCTTGTTAATCAAGAGAGAAAGAGATGTGCCGCACTATGGCTGTAACACCAATTAAGGAAAAGAAACAGCACACAAAGTGAAATTACCAAAACTCAGTAAATTTGTGTTTCACTGCTAAAGACAAAGAAGAAAGAGATGCCATTGTATGCTGGGTCTAGGTTTTTGCTACCAAAGGAGGAAGAAGAAGAAGAAGAAAAGATCTGCCAGACCATGGGTGGGATGGGCCATCTAAAACAACAGACAAAAATACATAATTTGAGCCAAGAAAACATTAATTCAGCTTTCTGTTTTAATTTTCAACCGTGCTGGTCTGGACATTCTTGGCTTTGTAGCCATGACAAGGCTGGTGCTTGACTCTTACTCTTTTTTTTGCTAAGATGCTAGACAAGTTCATCTTTTGAAAATTAGCACATGTGACTAAATACACAATGATAAAAGCACTTATATTATTTCCATAAATTCCCCTGACAGCCATTTGAATGCAAATTGAGCAGAAAGAAACCCTGTTTAAATGAATTAACAAGGAAAAGCGGCAGGGGGATTTGGGGGGAGAAATGGGACTGAATACAGACAAAGTAGATACAACCTCTTAAAAATAGAGTTGGTTTGTATTCAATATAATTGAAGAAGGCATTTTTAACACTATTATTTAGGGTCAGAGGCCTCTTCAGTTTATTTACCCAGCTTGAGTGCACTGGTACAGTCAAGATAGTGAAACATGCTTCATCTATTTCAATACTGGAAACCAGGGACTGCCTGCTATGTGTTGGCTTTCTCTCCTTTTGTCTCCATGAATAAAAAAATCAGCAATCTGTTAATTGAAATGATAACAGCACAAAATTGAAATGATACAGCACAAAAATTGTGTCATAGGTTTAGAATCTGCAGCAAACATATCTCCTTCTGGTGAAGCTCTGTGATTGCGCTTGCTGCCCTGGTGTGTGCAGGCTGTAGAAGATAGATGACTGTTAGAAGATTTACAATAAAGCTACAATTAATCAGTCAACCAGTTTATTTTAGATTGAAAACTATGAAGTAAGACAGAAGTTTATAAAACTTCAGAGTGTGGTAAATTATTTAGACTGGATTTCTGTGTGAAAGGGATACACTGTTCAGTGGAAACACTGCTTCCCAGTACTGTTCCTCTACATTGCCATAGTGGAAACTGAGGCTACGGCACTGGTTCAAACTCCGCGGTCTGAAGATGAAGAGCAAGGGTGGACAATAGGGCAGAAAGACATGTCTCCCCATAAACCCACTACCAAAGAAACCAGATGGAGCCTGCAGGTTCACCTGGGTATTAGTCATCCCAAAGCACTGTATTGGAAGGGATTAGGACAGGGAAAATAAGATGGATGGAAAATAATCTTGTATGAAGTAGTATGGAGAAAATAACTCCAGAAAGAAACCAGGCATATGCTCTTACCACATGTTCCTAAATCAAGCATCTGCTGCAATACATCTGCATGTGGTCTTTTCAGATCTTGAAGACCAGTAGGTAGATACAGACCTGCTAAGAAACCAAGTATGGGTTGCAGAAGTGGCACTGGTGATTCAGTGTGTGGTATTACCACTGCTCAATTGCTATTCAGCTCTGGTGAGTCAGGGATAACTGTAGAGATGCATATATGATGTCCATAAGAGATATAAAATTATGGCATATCTTATTTGTGAGTATATTTTTATTTAAAAATAAGTTACTTAATCTTAAATAACATACTTCTAAAGAAAATTGTCACTATATTTCCACTAAAACTGTAAATAAATTTAACATAGTTCAAAATATTTAAGGCTGAAATAGCCATATGAACCCATTTGGCTTAAATAGAATCAGTTTGAACTTTGAAAACCACAGTACACAATTCCACAACTCAACTTATATGCAAATCTGAACTGCATATTGCCTGAAAATTAGAAACTAATTGATTTGAATTATAATAAAGAAATTAAGAATACATTTAAATAGCGACATGAACTGTCCATAAATCTGAGCTGGTTGGTAGTATAATTTAATCCAATAGTGAGGGTTTGAAATATGTAATAGAACAGAATCTAAATTGTGAACAGATATCTTTTCTTTGTGGCTGACTGGGTTTGAGTTGACATTGTTCAAAAGATACATGTGAATGTTTAGCTACAGCTGAAAGAAATGATCTACATCCAATACATCCTTTCTTGTATAGAACACATCAAAAAGACAAAGCCAAAATCTATGAACTGCTTAGACAAAAGACTCTTTAAAATTAGTCTTTCATGAAAGCCATCATTCAATCATCTTCTTCATATGAGCCAAGACTTAAGAGTACAATTCCTGTATCAGGTGAAATTACACTATTGTACACACATTGCCTCCATAAAACTATAGCACTGCAATGCAAAGCTTAGCTTTTATCCCAAAGGGCTCTCTGACCAAACTAAAATCCAAGCAATGCTGGGACACCACCTTGTCTACTCTGAAACAGCTGCAGAAGAGAGTCATAACTGTTTGCAAGGTACAACAGGACTACATGCTAGTTGCCATTAATGAAATCAAGCCCCTGTTCCCAGACAAAATTGATTGGGTTACCAAAGTCAAAGTGGCTTGGGAAGCTTAACTTGAAAGGATTATAACCTTGCTTTGCTGGTCTCATCTTCGGAACGCCTTAGCTGCACAGGGAAAGCACTACGGTGAGTACTTGTGTTCAAACACAACTTTGCTTCAGAGTCCAGATGATCTTCCGGTCAAAATGACTCTGCATTAGATCTCCCTTTCTGCAAAATGGAAGGAAAAAAGCCCTCAATTTTGTAGAGGATGTTGTGAGGCTTAATTCTGTGGGTTTGTAAAGCTATTTGGATAATAAAGGAGAAGAGCCATAGGAGAAAAATGATCATGTCAGGATGTTCCAACAATACAAAACTATATTAAATATTGATGTGAAGAAGAGAAGTGATAGAAATAGACTAACTACCATTCTATCAGGCAAAACATCTTCCCTAGAAAGCTAACAGCGAGTACTGCACAGACAGACATTCAAGGGCACTCCATAAAAGCTAGATAAAAAAGGGGAAATACTGATACAGTTTCATCTATTTTAACTGTTGCTCTGTCTGGATGGCAAGATAGTTTACCTACAGGTCATGTAGCAGTCACGGTCTAAAAGCATGCATACTTCAAACTGCTACATACACCTGTAAACAATTGTGATGATGGCCTGAATATCAGCAGCATGATGGGTCTCAGCTCATATCAGACAGGCAATGGAGATTCTGTGGAAGGCTCCAGACATAACTGGCAGCCATGAAAGACGACACTACTTCCTTAATACTGCCAACACTAAGCTGTATGTCAAATTCTAAAAACTTCCCTTTTCCTCAGCAAGACTTCAATTCTTGAAAAGGGAAGAAGGAATCTGAGATAAATAGCGAATTAAGAAAACATTTCCCAGAATGAATCTGAGATGTTGCCTGGCAATGGTCTGATCAGAGCTACTAGCATTGTGCCCTGTTGTTAAAGGAGCTAAGCTGTGATGTTAGTCAGCCTTTGTGCTGAACTGTGCCACAGACACCACCTTCCATTGAGAAGATGTTGCCTGCAGCCACTCAGAGGTCACTGCTTAAGGCATTCCTGGGCCTCATAACTACTAGGGCTGTACAAAAAGGAGGTATGGTCTTTTTGGATGTTAGGGCCTTTTTTAGGGTCTTGAAGATGAAGAAATGAAGCAGGAAATTAATGAAAGTTTTCTGGGTTTCTATGTTTTTAGCTGAATATGTAAGATAAGGCTCTTATATTACACATTCAGAACACATAAGTGTTCTGAACTAGTCAAAGTTTCTGGGTAGGCACTAGACCCTACCCAGAGAACTGCATGATGGCCTTGAGATGAAAAAAAAAAAGTAAGCCTGCCTGCCCTGGGGAAAGGAGGTAAGCAGAGTAATCTGGACAGCTAGAAAGAATAAATTAATCTCTTCTACCCGAGTTCAAGACACAAGCCCAGGATACCATGACCAGGGCTCAGGGGGTTGTTTTGCAAGTGCTGGATCAAGGAAGTAATTCTCTGTTTCTGAAACACATTTTCCTAAGCAAGGGAAGGTGATACCCATCATCCCCTCTAGTCTGTACAGATTTGCCAAGTTCACCCTGCACTCAGTCACTGCTCTGGAAATGCTCCCTTGCTCCAAATACTTCTATTCTGCCTTTTCATCCATTGAAGAATTTTCTTCCACTGGAGACTCATTTCATGCTGTGTAAATGCTGTAGATGTGAAAATAATTCACACATGGAGGGGAAAAGGTATAATCCCACTGTCTTGTGAGACCAACAGCACCATCGTCCCCATAGCTCTGAAAAACAAGAGTTGTAAGTCCTTGTAAGAAAGAGGATTGATCAACTGCTTTAGCATGAAGGTGGGGCAGTTATGCCCTAAATTTGACATGGGGGATAACTGCAGGAGGACAGGGAATTCTACTGAGAATGAAATCCAGACCACGTGCTGTGGGTAAAGATGTGTTACAAAGGCAGATAGAGAAATGAAGGTAGATGACATAGTTTCAAAATAAAGTCAATTATAGGTACATATATCTGACACTAAAGTAATTCTGATAACAGAATATCGCATTTACATCCTCTGAAACATCAATGTAATATTTTAAATTGTTTTTCAACACAACATTTTTCCCCAAGTGCCATTTTGAGCATGCACATTGATCTTCCCTACAGCACTTTTTAATCAAATTACTTTGGTAATATTTTTCTCTCTGTATTTCCTATACTTTTTATTTCAAGAAACTGAATCTGATATACTCTGGCATTACAATAATCACAGAATACAGACATGCAGATCAGACACTGCTCAGTAAGAGGAAGTAATTTCCAGAGATGAGGAAAAACCCCAACAATTCTGAAGGGGAAATAAATATTGTAACATTTTATGTGTTCCAGCTATAACGTCCCATAAATTATTAAGTGAAAGAGCTATTTTATAAAATGCATATAGAGAAGATTTTCTTCTTCGTTCTGTAACCACAGATAGGGCTAAACTTTCCTCATAGGAAACTTTTAAATGGGGAAAAAATGATGGCATTTACCTTACCATATGGAGGCCTACGTATCTCAGTACAGCGGTGGTATCCAACATGCTTATCTTCACTCCCACTTGACTCTACATCTGTCTAGCTACCCAGGAGAACGATGCATCTGGAAAGGTTGAATAGGCCAAGGGAGTTTACATGTATTTTGCAATGTTCTTGAGAAAACTTACTGGAGAGAGGTCAACATGGGTTTTTTCTTGCATCTCTTTGCATTAAATAAAAACATATTGTATGTTATTTGAACATCCTGAGATCTGTTTTTTTCACTAGGAATGCAGAAACATATTTGAAAGTGTTTGCTTTTGAGAACTTTGTATGCAAAGGGAATGCTTGAGAGGGCATAATATGAGGGTTAGTACTGAGCAACAGATGCAGATGAAAAGAAAAAATGGGTTTCTGATGGAACAGATTACAGCTGAAAATGCTTTCTGAACAAGTTTGTAGAGTTGGAATCCAAAAGTTAGCATCTTTGCCATTTATGGGAGTGAACCATGGTATCCTGTGACAGAATGCGTGATGGGGTGTTCAAGACTGGGTATTAGCAAATATTTCTTTACTGAGAGGGTAATCAAACCCTGCAACAGGCTTCCTAGAGAGGTGGTTGATGTCCCAAGCCTGTCAGTGTTTAAGAGGCATTTAGACAGTGCCTTTAATAATATTCTTTAACTTTTGGTCAGCCCTGACGTGGTCAGGCAGTTGGACTAGAGGATTGTTGTAGGTCCCTTCCAACTGAACTATAGTATTCTAGTGTATCTATGAAAAAATACTAATCAGGGCAAAATTAGCAATAAATAAAGCAAGTAAAATTTTAAAAAATATTTATTTTAAAATAAGAAAAATATTTCTCATTTCTTTAAAGATCAAATACTGTAAGGAAAATTCACATACATCACTGAATTTCAGAAGCCTGAGGTGTTTTCTTTATTATTAGGTTACTAACCCACGGAGTGGTCAGAAGTAAAGGCTTGACTATTTGTTTTAAAAAGTCAGAAAAATATGACATTATAGAAATTTGATTACTTGCACTGTGACTAAGACCAGTTGGTGATGACCTCCAAATCTTAATACCTCTAGTTTAATAACTGTGAGAACTGAACTGGGAACTTTGTAAATCAATGAGTCCACCAGGATTTCTACAGCAGGATGTTTTACCTGCCAAGTGGTTTCTCTTCATTGCCTGGAAGACAAGAGTTAGCTTTCCGGCCTCATTATCCTTTCAATTGTTTTCTTAAATTTAAGTAGTGTAGTGCAAAAAAGGAAATTACTTCTTCTGTGGAAAGAAAGAGGAAGAAACCCAAGTAAAAAGCTGGTAATCCTGTATTTGAATGCCCAGACAGTAACTTCTATATAATTGATTTAACTTTAACTACAGAAATAAATCAATCTTGAACCACGACTGAAATGCAGAACAGTTGTCATGCTTAAGCAGTAACAGCCACAACTCTGGTAGCTTATACTCTAACCACTTACTCTTTTACAGTTGAAACAGGTCTGACACTGAAACTCTTCAAAATAGTTAAGATGATCTGACATCACCTGCATGTTCTAATTTAGGATGTCTGCCACACTTGTTATGTTAAAGACTTTTTGAAAAGTAATATGTTTTCCAGCAAACAGGCTTTTTCCAGTCTAATTTTAACGAACAATTCAACATACCTTTATTGGTTTTGATAGCCTAGAGTTGTAAATGTTGTCAGAAAAGCAACTTGGTTCTCACCCTATAATATAGCTGAAAATGCTGACCCATGAAGATAACACCACTTCAGAACATTCTTTCACTTATAAAAACAACTGTAAACCCATTTTTTCCCTAAAAAAGAGAAACAGACTGCATTTTTTTACATCCATAAGAATCCAAAGCATCTCATTTAGCATCAAATGACATTACTTTATTTAAAGTACAACAGCATCCTTCCTTATTTAAACATCATGTTTCAGGGCTGTGTCAGTGAGGACAATCTAATGATCCAAAGGTTCATATGCAAGTAATGTATTTTGCAGATACACTATTCAGCTACTAATGATATCAGAAAATTCATTTACACATCCATCCATATACTACCAGGCTTGCTGGGCTGAAACTAGTTCAAACCTAACAAACGGGTCATTTTCAATATTTAAACCAGATCATAAACTTTCCCAAATTTGATTGCTTAAAGTGGCAAAACTTCTAGTTTCCGTATTACCCAGCAGTTTCTCATTTAAAGAGGCAGCTGTGGAATACCCAAGGTACTTCTCTTTACATCTCTGGGTGAAAGGTGGCCAGCACAAAGGTTACAGGCTGTATCTTTACATGCCAATTAAGGCATGAGACCCATAGTCACCAGAAAATCCCACATTCTGGTGTACTTGAGCACCTCACAGAAGTTAATGCACTCCCAAGGCCCCGTATCTGTCTCCGAATCAGCAGCAAAACAGTATCATATCCATGGAGAGGTTCGGAGAGGCCAGAGATTCAAGGAAGCAAGGTCTGGAGATAGGAGTACAATTTAAGAATTCATTAGTCCCATCTGTGTTTCCCTCCTTTACCAATGATCACTTTTGAAGCCAAGAGGCTGTACTGCTTCAGGATGCTGGTAAGCAGGGACCTTCCAGAAACTGTAATGCTGTAGGTGACAAAGTGGGACCTCTGAGCTCATCGAGACCCCGGAGGGAGACACGTGCTTGTGTTTCCTTCACGCCACTGATCTTCCTTGGGGTACACTGTGTTTAGCAGTGATTCGGGGCATAAAACTCAGTCCCAGGCAAAAAACCAACATAGTTCCTAAGTTTTCGATAGCATTTTTGTGAGTGAGAAACACCCTCCCCCTGTCCCCAGAAACATCAAGGGGATCCTTGTGCAAAGAAAGATCCTTGTGCAAAGAAAGATCCTTGTGCAAAGAAACACAACCACAGTGGGAAACCGGGACATTGCAAAAGGCCTCCCATGCCCAAAAGCCAACGCTGTTGCTACCTAAACCAGCTTTGGAACCTACCGCCCACCTTGCCTTGCCCTTCTGAGCGAGAAGCAGCGGTACTGGCGACCTGACGCCCTTGCCGGGACGTGACACAGTGCAGCCCCCCGCTGCAGCCGCCGGGGAGCCCGACTCGCTGCCTCCAAGGGCACCGCCGCCACGCTCAGGTGCAGGTGCCCCTGCTACCGAGGCAAGCTGGTACGCCCGAAAGCACGGGGCGGGACAGCTGCCGTTACACAGGGGTAGAGGGAGGTCTGAGTGGCGCAGGGGGAAAGGCCTTGTCTGGGGGAGGGGAGGCTGTCCACATGTCTCCTCCGGCCGAGGCCGACCGAGGAGCGGGCTTTGATCTGCCTGGGATGACAGTGCGCCAAACTGTCTCTCGTTCAAATGAATCTGCCAGACAGTTGGGAGACATTCCTCAAAGGGTCACCAGCAAAGGGCTGCAAAGGAGGGTGGCTCCGGCCCATGCTCCTTTATAATGTCTCCTCACCGCCTCATCTGTCTGCCGAGCAGGCCTGCTGTGATTTCCCCCCACATCCAGGCTCAATTTGTATGCAAATCCTCCCTCATTTGTTCTTGCTCCCTTCAGAAAGGACGAATTTAGTATAATAACTGTAATTGCTTTAATAACATGAAAAAACGACACCTTTATGGGCCCAACAGTCAAAGACTGAAATTGTAACACAGCATGACAGATGTGGAGGCATGCCACCATCACTGATTGCCCCATTTTAGTTTTCTTTCATCATCTTGAAAAGTGCTTATCTCCATAAACCAGGCATGGTTGACTTGTGGCTCTTCGACTCCATGGAGCTGGTCAGGAGACAGGCAGGGCTCTCACAGTCGAGGCACGTTGCTGGTGAGCAGCGGGCTCTGCCGGGACAGCGGCTGCTGGCTATTTGAACCCCTCTCTGGAGGAAGATGTGGGTGAGCCTGACCTGGTGAGGTAGAGCTGCTATCAATATCTCCTCAAACTGGTGTCTCCCCTCAGCTCTGTGGCAGATATGTTAAATATCTTATGGTCTTCAGGTCATAGGTTCAGGCAGATGGCTATCCCTGTTTCCCATCAGAGGGGCGGAGGTCTCAGTGCCATTCACAATGGTGGCCCGTATCTCCAGTTACACTGGGCTAACATGCATCCCTCTTGCTGAACTGGACAGTATCTATTCTTGGCAACTTCTTCTGATTTAACTCCCAGATTAGCAAATGAGAATCCACTTTCAGCATCAGTCAGCTGGACCAGGACATGCTTGATCTTGGCTTTCAGTTATACTCAAACCCATGGACTAACAGTTACATTTTCTAGTTAATATTTGCATTGCAACCTGTAATTTTAATCGTAAAACAGAACCTCAGATCTAGTCCTCCTGTAATAGCCCCTGCTTTACTGAAAGATAAAGCCATCATCAAAGATCAGTTATTGCATGAACCAGAGTTCCCATTCAAAATATGAAAATATGGAAATGCAAAAGACGGTGAGAACTAGGTCTTCATGCACGCTCTGGTGGAGAGAGGCCACAATACTCTGTCTCATCTGGAGACAAATGGGAATGAATTGATCCTTTTGAGTGCAACGGAGCTCCAGATGTGCCTCAACAACGACTCCAAAGTCACACCTGCGTGACACAGGAGACAGATGTGTAAACTGGTGTGAGCACTGAGGTTTTTTTTAAACCTTACACTTAGGCAGGAATTAAAATGATCAAATCAGTAACTGGAAACATTGATTAGTAGTGACCATCTCCTTCAGGCCTTAATCAGGTTAGATGTGAAGTGGTTCTCACAGATAAGTGCTTGATAGCATGCTAATCACCAATCTCCAGGTAATAAAAATGCCAAACTTAGAAGAAGAAACAGTTTCTCTTCCATTTGATTTGACCCAAACCTAAAAGGAAAATGACCTGCTGACCCTCCCACAAGCAACCAGAACAAGATTCACAATCCCAAAGCAGTTTTATAGAAGATTTCTCCTCAGCATTGAGAATGGAAAAAACAAGTATGAGATTTCTTCTCTACAAACACTGTATGCATTTTTCTTGAATACATAGGTCACCAGTACATCTATATAGGAAATGACCAGACAGTAATTGACCTTGATATTAAAATTCTTCAGAGATCAAAAGCAAGCACTAAAAACAGGCAAGATATTTATATAGCCCATAATAGTAGACTGCTATATTACTGGCACCTCTCAGTGGAGACAGGCCTGAACCAAAACCTCAGGTCTGCACATCATACCAAGAAAAGAAAACAAATAAAAAAAAAGCTGAAGTTCTGTCTCAGATCTCAGAGGGTTACCAGGAATGTTCCTGGTTCTGCTAAAGACTTTGGTGCTTGAGTGTTTGGTACTTCCTCATGCAAAAAAAAAAAAAAAAAAAAAGAAAAGAAAAAAAAAGCTCTCTGTAGTCTGAAAGTGAGCACTAAAGTCAGCTTGCCATGTGAATGAAATGAGAGAACCCAGAGGAAAAAAATCTCAGCAACATACTGCTATCTTTGGGTAAACATTTGTTTGCAATATCTTTTTAAAATAATACTGTCAACTTCAGTGATTGACGATTTCACTCCATTTATCACTGACAACTAGAATTATTTTCTCAGCTGTGGATCATGTTAATTGTGGAAGCTAATAGGCAGGAATGTGAGGTAATGGTCTCAATACCTTTAGTATATGTGATGACTTTACCAGACTTGCAGTACTGTATTTACTGTAACCAAAAGGTCATGCTCTATATTTTAAAAGTAAACAGTGAACTTTTCTGCATCAGTCACACTCCTGCAAATCATGTACAAAAATATTTTTAGAAAAGGCAATTAGCTTTTTTTTTTTTTAAATTAACCTTAGTTTCAGATACTTGAAGGAAAGCTTTCAACTTTAACTGACACACATGTGTAAACCAGACAAGATTACAACTATCTCATTTGCAAACAAAGCAATTTAGTAAAGATGGACTAAGGATGTTATAACTTACATTATTGACAATGAGTGCTCATTTCTTCTCTGTAGCAAGGTAAATACTAAGGCAATGATGAGAGAACATTGTTCAATTGTTAAATAAAAAAAGGAATTACTACAGTTTACTTGGTGTTAATTTTAAATGGTACAATCCCATTCACATCTTGGGTCTCTAGGTCTTACAAAGACACCATACATGGGAATGCTATAATAAAGTAATTCTGATGTAGTTTTGCAAATAGGCATTTGTTGATATAAGCATTAAAAATACACATTTAGATACTGGCAGAAATGTGGTCTTTGAAAGGTATACAATAATACTGTAATTTGGGTGTATAAGCTTTTCTGAGAATATGCAACGCCTACTATGAGATGTACCTGAAGCATGTTTCAAAAAATAGCAAGATATGTATAGTGGAAAATGGGTATGTGCTTTCAAGTAAATGAGATAAGGTGGCACAGGACAGAAAAGTGCTATTTTAGCATGTACTAAGAGAATGCAGAATGGATTAATTTCTATAGAAGAAATTTTTAGAGTGCCAACCTTAACACACAGC
>NW_010535455.1:18149-22854 GCF_000687285.1 Phaethon lepturus
TTTAAAGGAACTGTGTCAAAGTTGACAGGCTCAAAACAAAACCTACCATAAAATTAAACTTTTTACAAAATGCCCTTTTGATCCTGAAAATCTATCAACTTTCCAAATCCAAGACTGTCACATTGTTAAAATACCGAATACTTTGCTGTGCGGTTGGCCATTAAACTTGGTTTGGTTTTGCAACGTGTATATGCAAATCATGATTTTGCTCTCCTCCATATCTTTGGACTATGCATTTAAACAGCACCAGATCTTTTGTTTGGGATTTCCATGATTTAGCATTTCAATTAGCAGTAATTTATAACAAAGCTATAATATAAGGCTTCTGTACTCCAACGGTAAATGTCTCCTTAGAAAGAGGGCAGTTCTTCATACATGGAAGTTGCCAAACCGCAAAAGGATTTATTTTTGTCTTGTTTTACCTAATACATGCAAATACTTTCCAGTGCACACTGAAATGCAGTAAATTATAGTTACATGGCATAGTAATAAAAATGAACAACAGCATTGCACTGTTTCAAGGTGACAGGTAGAAAAGAAGTGCTGGGATTGCTAGTTTTGGTTTTTGTCAGTTTTAGTTCAAAATCTAATAGTGAGAATTGAGAAAATTAATTGTGAATGGCTTTCCTTATACTGCACATAAGCATAATAGGTACAATTCGTGCCTCTTACTTATTAGCATGTGGGCAGGTTCTCAAATATATGTATAGATTTTTCATGTGTGAGGAAATGTTTCTGCGCTTAGAAATTAACTATACAACAGCTTTTTGTTAGGAATACATTTATTTATTTTGGTAAATTTGGTAGAATTTACCAAAACCAGGCTATTTTCAGGCAATGAGTCCCTCAATTCCCATAATAGCAGTATGGCTGGGCATGGATTATGTCACTCCTCCTCTTACACCCTCAACTCTTAATTTTCCATAATCATCCCAAACCAGCACAGGACCTTTTGCTAAACACTCCTCTTGCATTTACTGTAAACTGGATGATGAGATGATTAAAATATCTCTTTTCTGTTCTCTCCACCTTATTGCCACAGATAACTGGAGCTGCACAGACTAGTTAGCACCAGTATTAATATTTGACTATCTGCCTTTTCTAGACAGTTTCAGTGATTAAAAAATTAAGGCATATTTAAGACATCATAAATGAAGTGCTGAACATGCTTGATGCACAGACATACCTCCACAAATGAGGCTGTCCTCAAAATCCACCAGAATACCACATATTACATTTTCCTATGAAATCTGGTGAATGAACAAGCATTATATACAGCATACTTTGGCTTTTCTAAATATAGGTGTGATAAAAGCTAAAATACATTATAAGCAACTAGCATTAAGCATAAGCGTCTCAGAACTATTAAATTAGACCTGATCTTTAGTCCAACCCACACCATGAAGTTAGTCAGGTCACCTATGAGGGCTGAGGATTGAGACGGGTAATGATCTTTTTTAGTCTCTTCATCTAACAGAATACAGCAGCCCTACTTGACTTCAGGGGTCTCTTTCAACTGCAGATACTGAAAATGGTATGGGTTTTGTTTTCATGTAAGATATGGGACTCTCTCTCATCCTCATGTTAACCTAACCCTACAGCTGACACAAACAGATGTTTTTATTTGTTTGAACTATTAGGTCAAAGGGCTAATGAGCTAATGAAAATTCTTTCAAGAGCTATCAAATGAGGCATGATTAGCAGCTTTTCACTTCAGATTTATATGAAACAAAAGAATTAAAAAAATATTCTGAGTTTACCAATCTTTCATTTCAATCCTAGTCTTGGCAAGAGACAGATTTAAAAACAATAAAAAGAAAGAAGCATACCTCGGTAGCTGAATCAGGAACTCCAGTCCCGCTCAGCAGCGCTGTACTTTCACCAGCTGTTACAACTTGCATTATTAGGGTCTCTTCTACTTAAGCAGTGTTTGACAGGATAACATTGAGTTGTCTCAGCAAGCTTTTATTTTTCCCATAGTATTCTCCTTTGCTCAACTTCTGTAGCTTTTTATTGGTATATGTACTTTGCCATGTCACTTTATTTAAAAATAATTTCTAGTCATATAAACATGTCCCTCAATTTAACATTATGGAATAACTGTATGAAGACTACTTCAATCTCTGTTTGACCAACAAACCTGTAATACCTTTCAGCTGTATTTCCAGAGTAACAACATCTTGCTGTGGAAATAAATCAGCCAATTTTTGGTAGCTTCTATGTTATATATATACACGTGTGTGTAAATGTGTAACTACGTATAATTTAGCAATGATTACCTGGTAATATTTATTTTAATCTAGAAGTAAATAATTTATGTTGAAGATTCTAAATCAAGGCAATATGCCATGGTCCCAGACTAGCTACTACTCAAGAAATCCAAACTTCGCAGCTCAACTCTACACAGTGTTTATTTTCTTTTCCTTTTTTTTTTTTTTTTTTTTTTATAGCGGAAATCATGTATAAATCACAAACAGTACAAGTTCCTCATGTCAGCAGTTGTCCACTTGAATGGCTCAACTTCTGTGTATAGACACTGTATTTTTAGTATAAAGTCAAGATAATATGGCAGTTAACTAATACTTTTGACTACAGTAGAGATACAAACTTTTGTAATATAAATTAATTGCCATTACAAAAAGGCAACTGTATCAACTAATATGGTACAAAAATCTGCAACTTCTATAAATATAATGAAATGCAAGAAGTTAAATGAAATAATACATCACAGATTTTTGTATAGCGCATTTAAAGAGGCAAGCTAAGATACACATGGAGCATTATACAGCAAGAAAGAATATCAAAACACACTAAGATTTAACTTTTTTTTCCATACAAATGCTGGAAGTACAAGTACAGGACTCAACATGGAAGCAGGAAGATTACCAGCTCAGAGTGGGCAGACAAAGAGGTCTTACTGACAAGTTGTAAAGCATGAGGCAGCAGACAGAAGCTTGTCAAAACCAGCTGTTGTTGGATACTGATTGATAATGTTTTCATTCTGACGGCTGAGACACTGCAGATAGCCACAGGTCTGAGAAGAAGCCCAATGTGGGCACATACACATAGACACACACACACACAAAGTAATTTAACAGATGGCTAAAGAACATTAAAGCACAGTATCTTTTTTAAAAAGACAATGTTCACTCCTCAAGGAACTTGCATGGAAAGTAGAGCCTAGTGCCCAAATTTATTTCACCTAAATGATGAACACATGTCAAAAGATTAAAAAAAAAAAAGAAAGAAACACTTGAGATTGGTCATCTGAATAAAAACTGCTTGGTGCTTACATATTCTACCATAGCCAGAGCATTCAACAACACTTTAGACAAGGAAGTGTGATGTGAGCTGCTATGAACATTTTTTAATTCCTCCATAAAAAGGTGAAGGTGTTATAGACATCAAAAAAGGTACACATCCATTAAGTCCATCCACAACAGAAAACCACGGAAGAACTACATTCAAAGTAAAGTTAAGCATTGGTCTTAGCCTTAAGCAGTTATGAGGTATCGTTTCAACCTGTGGTAAGGAATGATCACTGTATTAGTAAGAAAAAGCATATTCAAAATCATTCTGGGGGGAAAAAAAAAATCACCATTTCTGTGCAGCTGGCATTTTCCTAGAGAAAAAGTATTCAGCATCAAAAGGTCCTAGTCTAAATGGCCACTGGCATATGCCAAAGCCACATTCTCATTGACTACTTGGGCCTTTTGCATGTTAGTCATGTAGCACCTTCCAACAGGGCATAGTTGGGAAATCATGACCAAAATGTAACTTGGAAACACTGAAGTTTTTGGACCAGACTCATTGATGGTACAAATAAGTATGGTTTTAAGAATGCAATGCAGTTGAGCTTCTTTTCATTTGCTGTACCTTTTGGTCCATAACTCTAATATGGGAAAGAAGGGGAAAAACAGTAAAAAAAATATTATCTCTCATCTTCTAACCAATGTTCAATGAAAAAGCAGTAGAAGCTCTGAATCCTTCTTTTTGCCTCCCCAAACTGCCTGCCTTCTCTGGGAGATAATTCTCTCACTCCTCCTCACCACTTCCTATTTGTCATTGTCCATAAACAGGACAGAAACCTGGGGACCTTGTGGAAATCTGGGGACTCTGTAGCCTCTAAGCTTATGTCAGCTAAGACAGAGTTTGGAACTGTAAATTAGATCCAGTTCCTCTTTAAATCCAGGGAAAGAAGCCTCCTTAATCCATGCAACAGAAACTGATGGGTAGCTGGAGCCCATCTAAACTGTGCAGAAAGAACCAAACCAACATAGTGCTCCTCTCTGTTTTTTACAATGAACAATTCCAGTTCTTGGGTATTTCCCAAGAGTATCAGGAGTGAGGCGATTGACCTGGCAGGAAAGAGAAGAAAAACAAAACAAGAAGAGATGCCCCTCAGGCTTTCTGCCTATTCTATCAAAAAATTAAACATGGAGTTTACCTGTTTTCCCTGCTTCTTTCTGATAACAGGAAGCAAGTTAAAACAGTGATCATCAGGCCATGCATTTGGGCAGAAATAATTCTGAGGGAGGAATACAAGAAAACTGTGGAAATTGAAAACTAAACAAAAAAAATATTAAAAGCATTTTGTTTAACAAAGAGTATAACTGCAAGTAACAGAGAAATGGCTTTTGTAAGCCTTTAAAAGCTGATCCTTGCTATTTTCTTTTCCCAAATAAACTAGTGAGAAACTACAATA
>NW_010535456.1:0-20877 GCF_000687285.1 Phaethon lepturus
CCTAGTGTTTCTGTGATTCTGTGATTTATCTCAAATGGAGCATTCCAAATTAGCGAATGTTTTTGACTTTTCATTTCTTTGACTTTCAGTTGATGCCTTCAGTCTCTATGCTCCACCTCTTAAGTGTGGCTAGTAACTCTTCATCTGATAGTGATGTGAAGATAAAGTAACCAAACTCTGTGCAACACTTGGCTGTATAGGGGAGAGGTCAGAATTCTGACCCAGGGTTTAGAGAAAAGATGAGTCTGAACTCTCGTCAGAGGTGCACAACAAAAGGATAAGAGGTGACAGTTCTGAACTACAGAAGGAGAAATTCTGACTGGATATAAAGAAAAGGGGGAAAAAAAAAGCACAGCAAGAGATATTAACACTGAAAGAGGGTCTCCCAGAAGCTCCATCCTTAGCAGTTTTCAAAATTAGACTGAACAAAATCCTGAGCAACCTTGATCTAACATTGAAGTTGGCCCTGCTTTGAGTAGAGAGTTGGCCTAGATCACCTCCAAAGGCTCCTTCCAATGTAAGTGACCTCCTGGATGGTGTTAGGCGCATGAAGAAAGTACAGATCTGCAAGGTCGGTGACTGACTAACAGTTGACTATCTTGACTATATTTTGACTATCTTCAAAAGCTCCTTGGGATCTCAATTCTGTGATGGATGTAGAACAACAGAAGCTGCTTAGAAACAGTGAGATTTCAAGTCCAATATGATGAAAGAATTCAGGAATCCTGCTTTGTGGAGGGAAACACATTTCCACCAGTATGAAATCAGTATGAAATCAGTGGCTTGGAAGGGGTTGTGAGATCTTTTACTAACTGTGTTGGCAGCTCCCAGAAGTGAGTGTTAACCAAGGAGCCTGCAGCATGCAGATAAACAGTGGAAGGTTGCCTAAACCTGAGAGCCACTTAAAATTGTAGTACCAGCTTTCCTCAACCTGCTTTTAGCAATGGTTCTACTCTTCATCTAGTCACTGACTCTCTCTGTATGTTGTTTTGCATAGCTGTACAATAAAGAAAAGAATAACTCAAAAGCAATAGTAATCCACATCTCCCCTCCCAAAGATGTTGCAAGCTTTAATGGCCTGAGAAGATCTTTAAGAAACTGGTAAGATGTTGCAAGTTCTAAAATCTCAACTTGGCTTTGAAAGATAAACAGAGCCCGGAAATTACCGTGCTGGAGCTTTTGTTCCCTAGCATCTATGATGGCCTCAGAATCTGACAGACAAACTATGAGGAGGGAAGAACATGCTGGATATGAAAATATTGCTGACCCTGACACTCTTAGGAACAAAACTTTTTTTGGAAAAGAATTTCTCCTTGCTCCCTGCTTCAGCATGCAAGCAACCTCCATAAAGCAGCTTCCAAGAAAAATCCCTGTCACCAGCAGTAGCCTTAAGTGTACATTGTTGAGAGGACATAAAATTTCCCCCAGGACATGGTTTATTTAGTTCTGCACTTATATGTGCCAATAAAAGTGGTCTCCAGCCAATTAATTTCTTTTCCTCTCCCTAGGAGAATTACAGAAGTATCACAGAGGCAAAAAGATCACAGGTATAGCACGAGAGCAATATGAACAAAGACTTTCCCCACCTTCAAATTGGTTTTTCTTTAACTGGCTAGGCAGTCAAAGCCAACCCCCTGACTACAAAGGACGGGCAGAAGCGAAGTTTGCTCCGCTGAGCTCATCCCTCCTCCGCAGCGCGGATGGCGAGGAGGGGCACTGCCTGCCTTCGGAGCAGCGCCCTGCCTCGCAGCGCCGGCCCTTCTTGCCCCTGTCACTGTCTCGTTTCAAGTGCGTCAAGACCTCAGCTGGTACCAGTGGATGCAGTCACGGTGCGGGCTGGTATAAACACAAGCGAAACGCTTGATAAAAAGCGATTAGGATTGCTTGACGCAGCATTCTTCTCCAGCCTTGGCCGCAGCTGCGAGGCTGGCTGCAAACGCGCTGCTGCTGCTGCTGGGAAAGAGGAGTGTGAGGGTGCGAGTGCCGAAATCCAGCCGGGGGTTTACCTGGGGGTTTGGAAGCGGGGAGCTGGGGTGACTTCAGGCCACCTTCTTCTTTAGCTCTGGTTTCGAGTTTCCCTCTTGCAGCTCCAGCCCGTGGAGGTGGCACATTCCCAGGGCGGGTGCAGCTTGTTTCGAGGTTCTTGTTCCTGCAGGCCTGATGCAGCTGCCTGGCCCGTTGCCCGGCTGGGCCGGGCTCGGGGGGGTTTGACGGGAGCTGCGGCGTCCCGCAGCAGAGAGGGAGCGTGTGCTGCTCCCTGGTGCAGGTCTGCCCTGCGGTCTCATTCCTGGACCTGAAACTCAGTCGTGCGGTGGGACTGTGGCCCCGACGGTCCTCCTGCCTCCGTGCCACCCGCGTCAGAGCCGCCTCCCCTCCCAAGGCATCCTAGATTAAAAATATATTTAAATATACACCTTGACTCATCCGCGGCAAGCAATGCTAGCGTGCCAATAAGGGTCGACAATCGTATCGGCCGGTGGCTTTGCCGAGTTCGCTTTTAACGATTTTAAAGACAGCGTTCAGCAAAGGCAGAGGTTTCACGCAAGGGTGACCTGAGGGTGGCAGCAGCTGCCTACAGGACCGCCGGTCCGGGCTGAGCAGTGCAGAAGTGCCTGTATCCCAGGGGTCAGGAGGCTGCAGAGCCCTTCATCGGGGAACGCTGAGTTACAGGGTGGTGGCCCAAGGGAGCCCTCAAAGGTATAGGTGACATAGGATCACTGCCATGCATCAGGAGTGCCTGTGACCAGGAAGGCAACTAAGGAGTCTTTCTGTGAACCTGATTGCTGCTTCCAGCCAGAAGGCATGATCTCTCTATTTCTGTATTGAAGTCACAGAATCACAGAATCATTAAGGTTGGAAAAGACATTTAAGATCATCAAGTCCAATGGCCAACCCAACACCACCATGCCCACTAAACCATGTCCCGAAGGGCCATATCTACATGTTTTTTGAACACTTCCAGTGATGGCGACTCCACCACCTTCCTGGGCAGCCTGTTCCAATGTTTGACCACCCTCTTGGTGAAGAAATTTTTCCTAATATCTAATCTAAACTTCCTCTGGCACAACTTGAGGCCATTTCCTCTCATTCTATCGCTAGTTACTTGGGAGAAGAGACCAACATCCACCTCACCACAACCCCCTTTCAGGTAATTGTAGAGAGCAATAAGGTCTCCCCTCAGCCTCCTCTTCTCCAGACTGAACAACCCCAGTTCCCTCAGCCGCTCCTCATAAGGCTTGTGCTCCAGACCCCTCACCAGCTTCGTTGCCCTTCTCTGGACACTCTCCAGCACCTCAACGTCCTTGTAGTGAGGGGCCCAAAACTGAACACAATATTCGAGGTGCGGCCTCACCGGTGCCGAGTACAGGGGCACGGTCACTTCCCTAAATAGGTGAGGTACACGTTGGTCCGGTGACCAGCTCTGTCATGAGTTATGATGGGATTATACCTTCCAGTGAAGACAGGGCAAGCCGCGTGGGTTTATAACTGATGTAGAAGACCATGGTTCATAAGTCAGAGCTGCACCCAGCACATGGTTGTGGATGTCTGACAGCCCAAGGAACCAAGTGCAGGCATGATGGGTTACGGCATCCAAGGGATCTAGGTACCTAAGTGCTGTCCTAGTGCTGCTATAGGCACCTAAAACCTCATAGTTCTGAAATCAATCTGCAGCTGCAAGGCTGAGCTGTGAAATATCAAAATGCACTAAACACCTGCCCGGACCAATAAACTCCCCAAGGGTAATCTCAGGTTGGTGTTTTGTTGCCAAAGACTTGCCACCATAATTAAAAGGCTGGGAATGCCCTTATGTCTTTCTTCTGATGGTGTAGACATCTGTGGACCCCAGCTGAGGTACTCAGCTCTCCTCAGGTGTTGCAGAGTGTGCCTGTGCACCCAACTCAGGGCTATGGTTTCTGAGAAAGGGGGAAGGCACTGAAAGGCTTGGTGCCATAATGCCGCGTTTCAGAGGACCTGTGTCTCTGCAAATCTGGCTGATGCTGGCATCCTTCTCCAAGGCTTGCTTACGAGCCAAGAGCGAAAAGCAGAAATGACTGCATAGAACTGCTCTATTCTTTTCATTTCCAGGGCCAGCAGAAGACAGTAGGAGGATCTTGTAAGTAACTTAAGGCAGCCCTAGGGCTTCTCTAAATTACAATGCCTGGTAATAGTTCAAAGAGGTTGCTCCATCACAACCCATTATAACCTTCAGACGTGCCCTCAGTGGTGGTTAAGACCATGGAAGGTCCCAGCTCTATCCATTACCAAATTTGGCCACGTTGCATCATTATATCGGGATCCAGGATCTTGGTGTTTCGTTTGGGAGGGCCAGAGTCCCATGGGACAGAGTTAATTCGTACTGCATTACAATTAGGCAATAAAATCTTGAGACCACACACAAAATTTCTTTCAGGCTACACTTCTCCTGAAATCCTTGAGTAAGAATTGAGTAGGAGAGGAACAAGTTTGGCCCTTTGCTTTTTTTCCGAATCATGAATGTGCTCAGAGCCGGTCCAAGCAAGCCTGGCATTCTCCAGCTGCTCTTCCCTGATGTTATGAGCCATCATACCTTAAGAGTGCTCAGCTGCAGACAGAACAGAGTTTAAGATACATATGGATGACCTGCTAAGGAAGGTATCTGAAGATAGTGTGTCTTGCTCGCTTTCTCTCTTCAGAAACGACAGCTTCTATTCTACCTCTGTGTGCTCACTGTGTGAATAGTATACATCCCACTAATCTATACCTGTTACAGCATCCAAGCCAAACCTGGCTGGGTTGATTTCAGTGTGGTGACATCTGAAGTGCATTCCTAAGAATCAAGAAAGTACCACCCAAGAAAGGCCATGGGGAAAAGTCTAGTAAAATGTGAGGAAACGTTTGTCTGCATCACTGATAATTGTCTGTCAAAGTGCGTGCTGCTTCCATTTCATTCTGCAATATGCCGGGCAGATAACTTCACGTGACCAGAAATGCCCTGTAGAGGTTGTTTATTATTAGCCAAAGCTACTTGCTGCTTTGCTTTTCCCAACCCAGGAGAAGCTACTGAGCCTCCTGGAGACGGGACTGATGAGAGCTTGTGTTTGAGTGAGTACAGCTTTTAAACAGTCTCTGCCAAAGGGGCTAATGCACAGATAGGTTTAACGACAAGTTAAAATTAATTACGCAATGTCCAGTCCCTGGCTGCAGGTCCTGTTTCGGGGTGGCTGAGGGTGCCAGCTGGAGTGAAACAAAGTCCTTCTGAACCTGAGCTCTGAAGCTGGCCTGAAGACTCCGTGCAAGGAGTCTGCAAGGGGCACCCAGTTGCTCCCTGGATGGCCTCTTGGCAGATTTTCTTCTGTGGGACATGTGGAGAGAAAGTGGGGAAGTGTTAGAGGGGATGCTCCAACCCACAGTGCAGTCACCTGCTGAGACTTTGGACCCTCCTCGGGGAGCACCAGCTGGTGGCTTGGCTGTGGGCTCACCCTGGCTTCATCACTTCTGGCCCCTGCGGAAGGTGGTGGCTGCTGGACCACGGTCCCTGCTCCGCTTTGAACTCAGGGGGAGGTTTGGCTTCTCAGAGGAACAGTCCGTCTGGAAGGCCCAGTAGAGGTAGCTCTGCCTTTCCTGGACATGAGATGCCACCATACTCTGTAGCTGTGAAAGGGAGGTTTCTCTGAGCAGGGTGGCCCCACCTGAAATTCCTGCAGGAATCCGTGTCTGGAGCCACTACAGGCTTCTGCCGAGCCACGCAGGACATCTGCAACGGGAAATCTTTCCCTCTAAATGGTGGTCTGTGCCTCTCAGGAGAAGATGCACACTGCATCACTGCATTTTGGTCATGGGGCTTTTACAGGGAAATCAGTCAGGGAGCAAAAGACCAGGAGCTGGGAAGGAGGATGAGAAGTTACAGTGAGCAGGTGTTCCTCTAGACTGGAATGAGTCGCGAGAAATAAAGCTCTCTCCGTGCTGAGCTCCCTTGACACTCCCCGGTTCCCCCCCGGCCGCAGGAGCACCCCTCCTGCTCGCAGCCATGGCTGGCGAGGGGCTGCAGCTGGGTCGGGGTCAGGGCGTGGGGACTCATGCCAGCCCCTGGGCATGGTGGGGCAGAAGGGTAAATAGCTTGCTTTCCATGAGGCAACATTCAAAGTAATTTCTTCCTGCTCCTCCAGCTCCCCACATGATTTGCAAAGCCAGGAAACATATGGCCCTTTGTTCTTGTGGCATCTGATTCAGAGAATTCGGTACGTGATTTGCAACGAACAACAGAGGAGAAGCTCTGATCTTTGCTCTGCCTTGGAGAGAAGGCAGCTGTCTCCCGTCCTCCAGCCCAGCTCCTGAGGGCTGTCCTGATGCCCTGCGGCTGTGGCTCTGGACCCGGAGGCTGTGTGAGGATGCTGCCAGCGAGACCCCAGCCCAAGTGCGGGAGCTCGTTTGCTGCCACGTGCAGCAGGCTGCAGCTTTCTGACACCCAGCTGAGTCCCCGTGGGAGCCCACCTGAATATTTTCCCACTGCCGTCATGAGATTCCCACCTAACGCTGCCTCGAGCGGTCGGGCTTGAGGAGGAACAACTTTCGGTGATGGTCTGGCACGCCATCACCGGTAAAGGGTCTCTCCTTCCTTCTTAGGAGGGGAGTCACATCTTTGTGGCCCTAGAAATGTGTGTGAGAGGAGACCCTCAGAGAAGATGGCGTTGTGGTTACTGATGCGACGTGCTGCTCGGAGGAGGAAAGGTTGGTGAGGAGCCATCCTCGACATCCTAAGTGGGTAATGCAGTGCTGCCCAGAGGGAGGAGCACCAGCATTTCCCACATCACGTTGACATCCCTCTCAATACCAGAGAAGAGTTCAGTGACTCTGACATAAAATGCATCCTATTATGCTAAAATGCAGAATTAAAAAAATTAGTTTCTAGAATTCAAACAATTAGTTGCAAGTGTTGGAACAGAAACATATATTTATAATTACTGGTAACATTGCTGCCAACTCCTGAGATGCCCCTCTGTGTGTACTCCAGGCTAGAAGAATTAATCTGCAGCTGTGAAGGTTGTCCCAGTCCATCAAATGCACCTTCATTCTCCGGTATGTGACTCCAGGCAAGGGCCTTAATCCCGAATGGTCTCCCTTTGTGTATATCCTTATTTCCTGGAGATCCACTGGTTATAAATACTCCTCGGGCTTCCTGGTAGAGTGTTGAAAATTAATTAATTATGATATGAATTTCTTCTCCTCATGTTAATTAATTTCAGCAAGAGCGTGTGGCTGGTGAAGCACAGCAGGTGGATTCGCATTTCAATGTAAAGCAGTTACTGGAGGTAAATCAACTGCATTGATTGCAGAGTCTCCTGGTTTGTCTCAAGTGCAAGTGCTGGAGCCAGCTACTTTTCTCCTCATGCTTTCAGGATGGCTGAGATGACTCTCTCTGCTAGGTTTGCTTAGCTAAGACTTTCTAGTAGAAGATGCATCTGAAAAACACAAGGTTACAGATGTACTGGAGTAACACCTTAATAACCTGTCAATGCCAGGTCAGATGGCAAGATTTAATGTAACGTTGCTGAAAGCGGTTGTCGCGGTTTAGCCCCAGCTGGCAACTAAGCCCCACGCAGCCGCTCGCTCACTTCCCCCGCCATGGGATGAGGGAGAGAATCAGAAGAATAAAAGTGAGAAAAAGATAAAGACAGTTTAATAGGGAGAGCAAAAGCCGTGCACGCAAGCAAAGCAAAACAAGGAATCCATTCACCACTTCCCATCGGCAGGCAGGTGTTCAGCCCTCTCCAGGAAAGCAGGGCTGCATCACGTGTAATGGTTAGTTGGGAAGACAAATGGCATCACTCTGAATGTCCACCCCATCCCTCTTCTTCCCCCAGCTTTATATACTAAGCATGACGTCGTATGGTATAGAATATTCCTTTGGTCAGCTGGGGTCAGCTGAGGTCAGCTGTCCCAGCTATGTCTCTTCCCAAATTCTTGTGCACCCCCAAGCCTACTCGCTGGTGGGGTGGGGTGAGAAGCAGAAAAGGCCTTGACTCTGTGTAAGCACTGCTCAGCAGTAATGAAAACATCCCTGTATTATCAAACCTGTTTTCATCACAAATCCAAAACATAGCCCCATACTAGCTACTATGAAGAAAATCAACTCTATCCCAGCCAAAACCAGCACAGTGGTTTTAAGGATGGGATGCCACCTTGCATTCACTAGTAGATCTGGGAAGCTTTAGTGCTGGAGGCACTTGGTGCTGTACAAACTCAGTAACATGTGTTCAATGTTTTAGGTGCCTTCCAGAAAGGCATCAGTTTTATGCTCTGGAATTCCTCATAATTTGCTGTAGTGGACACATTTGGAGCCAAGGTCTGACCACGTGCCAAGGTCTGACCGGGTGGCTTCATCACTCTTTCAGGAGAATGGAAGAGTTGCTAACTGTAACCACATATTTTGGCATCGGACCTTCTCTTCCTGCCTGCTGTGACTAGCCTGTCTGTTGGTCATGCTGTCCGTCCAGCCACTGATGGCATCTCAGAGAAAGCATTGAGGTAGGTAATGTTTCCTTTAAAGACTTCTGAGCTCATGAGAATGAGATAGTGCATTCCCATGTGGTTAAGTTATACTCTTGCAAGTCCCGGCTGGAAGTGTTAGCAAAACAACCTTTGGTTGCTAGGAGGTGCTGTATGGGGATTAATTAATCAGGATGGTGGTGCCTTCTGTTTGCTATCATTGCTGATATAAAAGAGAGGTTTCCAAAGCCAAAAGTCATGATGGACTCTTGTTGGGCTGAGAGCTTTACGTATAGAAACACACACTAAACTAAGAGAGTTGTGGCAAAAGTTAGTCGTTACAAAATACTGTGCAGAAAAAAAAAATATCTAAACTGTGAGGCCCACGAGAGGTGCTCGGGCTCTATCTGCTCTGTTGAAGCTGTTCCTCTGTCCACATTGTTACAGGCAGCAGCGACACAGAACAGCCAAGACTCTGCTAGTACAAAAGATTTTCCTCTTTCTGCTAAATGAGGAAAAGAGGATGATATTTAGCGCGAAGATTTTTGGTCCAGTTTTGAAGCAACGTGCTAAACTTTCTTGACACACAAGTAAGAGATTTGGTTTGCCCTTTGCAAGAGCAGGGGATGCCACCACAGGTTACAGCTCATTTACTGTAGCTGTTTGAGCTGCCCGTATGATCACTTTCTGGTATATGTTCATCAATATGGTTTGACAAAGGCAAAACCAGGTGGGGAAGTTGATGGGATAACAGTAAGTCAGCAGGCAAAGCAGAAAAGCCAGGAGGAGAGTGGTAAAACCTAACGGAGCTTGGAGCAGTCTCTTCAACTAGACCATGATGTGTGCCCAAAGCCCCAGACTGTAGTAGACACAAGGCAGTCTTGGCCACACTCACACACTAAGCATTGAATCCACACAGATTTTAAATGCTTTTAGACCTTAAACGTGTTGGGCAAGCGAGCTTGCTGCTAGTTGGCTCCTAGCATCCGTTCCCTGGGAGGTGCTATCCAAACAAAACCACTTCCTTTCCCCTCAGCTGAAGTCAGGTGTTTCCTCAGCTCTTTGATAAGCGTGCAGCTGGAAGGCAGGCGCGGCATTCAAATTCCCGAAAGCCCTTAGCTTGGTGACACTGCGTAACGAGCTTCAAGACAACTGGTCCCAGGGGTCACGTATTCAACATGCCCTGGACCAGGGATGGGTGCCCTAATTCTGCATCCCATCGGGCTAATGCTCCTCGGGATAATTCTGTGCTAAGAGTTGTGTAAGGCTGGGATTCAGAGCCCCCCACCAGTGGGTGCCATCACAGCAGCATGTCCAGCACTCATGGGGGGTGTCAGGAAGGGAGAAGGCTGGATCCAAAAATGAGCGCGTGAGGTGTTCTGGTGCAGTGTAGGGGAAACGTGGGGGACTAACCTTACAGAGCAAGCCGCAGAATCACAGCTAGCCCCCGTGCGCACCCAAGAGGTATTTCTGTTATCTCTCTCTCTCGCATCCTTGAAAAGAGGGGCTTGCACAGAAGTTAAGGCAACCTTTGCGTAGTAGTCAGATCCTTACGCCATTCATCCGTAAGGAGCTCTTTATCCTGAAGGAATTCAGCTCTGCAGCCTCCTCTTCTCAGGAGCATGCCTGAGCCACTAGCTTACAGAAGGATTGCAAAGTGATAGGGAGCAACTTCTTGCCAAAACTGACACACTGGGCTGATAGTATGCATGCAAACCGTCTAATATATAAAAGCCAGAATGTAGTCTAGTGGTTAAAAGATTCAGTTTGGAGGGGCAGACTTGAGCTGGGCTCTGTGTCGGTTCCTTGGCGGTACGTTGCAGCAGCAGCCCAGGGAACGTATGGCTCCGAATCTTTTCCAGGGGAAGAGAGGAGTAAATACTGCTTTCCTGTTTCCTGCACGAGTGCTCTATCCACAAGGCTGCTATGAAAATCTTGTTGGAATTCATCCCTTAGCTATTTTGGGGTGGAATTACTACTGTTTGGGATGCTTTTTGTTTGATTGTCTTTTGCTAAATGGATATTGCTGAATACTTTAGATACGTGCTGGGAATCCCTAAGGGACCAGGCTGTCATGACAGTGAGCCGTTTGTGGATCTCAGCAGAAGAGTTATGATAATCTCGGCCACAGCAGTGGCACCTGAGGGCACACACGGTGCGGGAATTTTAAGCACCTGAGAACACTGTTTTTCAAAATCCTACATGCCTATATCCTCTCAGGTGTGCTGTTGGGCTAGGTGAGGTTTGGTAGCTGGTTTTGTTACTGTTAGTTCCCCAAATTCCCCCTTGCATTGCACTTCAAGGACTCATGCACACATTTTCACTCCCCTGTGTCCCTTGCATGAGTGCTAGGCATGAGGACTGATGCAGTCACTGCCTTTTCTGCACTCACAGTAACACATAGGCTCCTACACAAGTGCTAGAAGTGATTATAATCACTGCTTTCTCCTATACACTGCACCCTTCCTCACTACCTTCAGCACAGAAGACCCCCTGCCCACAGCTGAGAGGGGGCAAGGCCGAGCAGCCTTGTCTCTCCTGGGCAATACGACGTTTTGAGCCCGGGCACTGCAGCATCGTTGTCCCAGTGCTGCCTGCAGCACTGGAGCATGAAAGCGTTGCTCACCCTGTAAGCTGTTTTGCAGCCTGCAGCGGCAGCTCTCCGCTCGTTCTGATGACCAGGATTGCTGTACTGAGACAGCAGCCGACGGACTTGCCGCGCAGGCGGTGGGAGCTACGGTAAATCCGGCTGTGGAGCTGCCCCTGCACTTCCAGAAAAGGAAGGTTACGCTGCTGCAGGAATAACACAGTGCCCCACTGGTGCTGGCACCTCTCTTTGAGCAATGTGGCTCCTAGCAAAAGGATTGCATAGAAGAGTTGTTACCATGCAAGCCTGTATTTCATACCTGTGGGTACCTACAGCTTCTTGACTCACAGCCGCCTGTGTCAACAGATGAAGCGACAACCAGGTACACACCGGCACCTGCGGCACCGCTCCGGGGCTCGCAGAACCCATACTGCTGCCGATCTGTTAGTCACTCGTAACGGTGGCTTTTAACGCAGCCAGGTCCAAACCGGTTTTTACTTTGCACCTCCTGGGTGAGGGATCGTGGCCCCGACTCTGCAAAGTTGTTCAGGATCCTGCTACTGAAATCAGTGGGGACTAGACCTCTAAATATTTTTCAGGAACGTGGGACCTGTGGGACTGTTCTGCCTGCTGTAATTTAAATGCATGGAAGGATCCCTATAAATATTTCATGGCCTCAGGGACAAACTATGATGTGGCTGCAAAACTAGGCACACATAAGGCACCAGAAGAACAACAGCATTGCAGCAGCAATGGAGAAACCCTGCTCCTAACCTGTCAGTGCTTACAGCTAACAGATGCAGAAAGACAAAGCATAGTTAATGCTTTAGAGGTAGGCTTTGCACCATTATAGGTTTTCAGTTTTCAATGTCTTTCAAACGAAGCAGAAATTTCATGCCTATCTGCCCTCACATTTTCCTCATTAGTGTTAATTAAGCACACTTGACTTGCTTACAGATGAATTTGATTAGGGTCGTGTATACTCTTAGGAACCAAAAATAATGAATCATGACTGGAGTGTACATGCTGTTGCAGCCAGCATTGCTGCTTGGTATTTGCTGCAGCAGTGAACAGAAAACTCCAGAACTGGAATCCAAACCATTGGCAACAGGAGATGGTAAATGGCACGTATGAAATAAAGCAAGCAAGACCACACAAAATGGAAATGCTATAAAGTGCACAGTTATTTAAATGACTATACAAGAGGTTGAAATTCTTTATTTTCTGACACAGAAAGAGCTATAATGGAAAACTTACCTCTGTCTACATGCATACACAAATATTTTTGCACACATTCCAGCCTGTGTCCCACAATATGTAGCTGTTAGATCTGTGAGCTCACTTAAACTTCTTGTTTTATAATGCCAACAGATTCATCTGTTCGTAGTCTTTAGCACTGAAGAAAAAAGCTGTCTTCCCCCAAAACCCGATATTTGAGCTGTGTGTCCCTCCGCATGTACAGTAGTGTAGCTCTGTGTGCAAACCATGTTTTATGCGCTCACCGCCGCACGTGTCAATTCACGCAAAGCCCACGTGCAGAAGCACCAGCGGAGAAGCTGGCAGGGGATGCAGCGTTGCACTGCCTGTAAAAATATTTGTTGATAAGAAGTAAAAACAGAGAAGGGAGGAAAGTGTTTCTGTTTAGATAGTTTCTTGATATCCCACATAAATTATTCTGACCTTCTGTCATCCTCCTTTTTTTTTTCTTTCTTTTATAGTTACTTTTATTGTGTGGTAATCCTTATTCATACTCATCTCACCAGCAAGGTCCATGAGGACTGTGTGTGTGATAACAGGATGCCAAGCTATATGTATTATCTGTTATCCTTATTATCATGACAACAACTGCCTGGGCCTTTGACAGATCTGAAATCTACTGAATCATTTACCTAAGTGCCAGAAAATGCCTGTAAGAGGAGAAGCAGATGTATGAAAAGGGAATAATACATGAAGAAACATCTGCATTGACATCATTTGTCATTTTTGGAAAGGTCTTGGAGAACAATACATACATTTGGTATAGCATCATGCACAAGACACTATGGGTCTTTTATTCTACTGGCAGGCCTTATCTGGACCGCAATGGTGGGTTACACTGAAAAAACGTGTATTGAGCTTTTATAATGTTTTCAAGATCCCTGCTGTGCACACTGGCTGCAGAGCCCCCCCGGCCCTGCCCGGTTCTCGCATTTGGTTAGGAGGGACTGCCCTCCCTGCTATGCAACGCTTAAAAACCAGGTGACACAGCTGGCAGGGATTGCCCAGGTCCAGCAGGTACCTTTTCCATTAGCTGTTCGCTGTTTTTCTTCAGCCATCCCCCCGATCGCCAAGCAGGCCCCTGGGGCTCCCTGCGCCGTCGCTGCTTTCCGCTCCTGACGCCGTTGCCGCAGACCTGGCCAAGGGGTGACTTCGCCCTGAGCTCTCCCGTCACGAGGACGTCCCGTGCCCTCGGATCCTCCAAGGCACGCTTTGAGAACCACCTCTTCAGGAGCAAAAACCACCTACGCCGACACATGCAACGAGCAGAGAAGGTAACCGTGCTGCTACGGAGCAGAGGATGCTGTGGAAGCGAGCACCAGTAAAGGATTTCCACATTAATTCAGATCCCTGCCAGGGAGTTGCAGTTACCTTGAGTTCTCTCCTGTTGCTGTGATAACAGCACCAAATAAACGTTCACAACATCTCGTGTGATAAAGATGTGTGGCTGGGGAGTCACCTTGGGAGGGAACTGGTGAGACAGCATCTTAACTGGCCGGTGGGTGTGGGCTGAGGTTGCAAGTCCCGCGCTTCTGCTGCCTGCTGGTTTGTGAAACACCAGAACTGCCTCGGGGGCAGCTCGATGGCAAAAACTGAGCTATTAGGGGAATACACAAAGAAAGGAAAGTTGGAAAAGCAGAAACGTATTTCATACAAGGTTTTTATGGACTTTTTCAAATGCAGACGTGCCAAAATGTTTCCACTGGAAACTTTATATAGAATGATTAATGTAAAGGGGTTCTGCAATCCTGGCATCTCTCTCCTCTCTCCAGGGAGCTGTCGTGGCTCGTGACAGCTCTATTCTGCATACTGGGAGCATCAGCGGCTGGAAATTATCACTTGTTAGTCTTAGTCTTTCTGTAGCTCTTTTCAGAGACTCCCCTGGTAATGAGAGCTCTTGCCCTTTTACCTTCAGGACGGCCTGGAATTCCTCTTTTAGGGCCAGAAATCACTCAAGCATAGATTTTAAAGCAAGCAGGAAAAAAAAAGCATTTTGTACAGTATTCAGACCCATTCTGGGCATTCCTCAAATTCCTTCAAAGGATAGTCAGAGGGACAGACATGTCATTGCAGCTCTGGGCTCTCTTTCACCATTGCTTTGCTATTGCGTGATGCTGTTCTTGAAACCTCCCCCTTGCCTTTTCACTCTTCCTTGCCTTTCTAAAGATTTTACCCAAGAGTTTTCAGATGCCTTTTGGACTATGATTACTTTTTAACTTCAAGGCTCTCTGACGAAATCTCATCCCTTTCTTGCAGGGGTGGGCTGCTGCGTGCAAGTCTGAGCATCCTTGGCTGCCCACTACAGTTCCTGAGCTGTGGCCTCCTGTTTTGGTGGCCATGCAGTAGAAGGCAGCTTTCTCCAAAGAGGGGGAGATTGGGGATCTATGAGTTTGGGAAACAGCACCTCCCAGGGCTTCTGATAAGGTGGATTCTGGGACATTTATTTTGACTACTCCTTTACTATAATGTCAAGCTGTTCTGGACAGAGGGTGCTCCTGGTGGCTATTTGCCTTCTCAGGAAGGTGGGAGGAGGATGTTTTCTCTTCTTCCTTGGCTCACACAAACTATTTCCATGAAAAGGCTGCGATGAATTGAATCCATACATAGTAACCAGAGAGACCGCAGTGATGGTGTCAGTCCTACTCTGCCAGTGTTCCCTGTATGTCAGAGGAGCTCTTGGAATAAATAAGGTGAAATAGAAAAAAGCTGTCAGCTACAGCCACCGACAGCCAAGAACGTGGCCTTTCGTTCCCCGTGTCCCTTGGAGTGTTGTGTCCACTCGCCCTCCCGGTGCCTGTGTCTGTACCCTTGACGCATCCTGGGGTCCTCATCCCCTAGATGTTTAGACCTGGGACCCATTGTGGCTCGTGTGTGTCCCTGTGCCGACGACTCCTTCCAGAGGGAAGAGGAGGCACGTTCCTGGCTTGTCCTTGGGACGTGACCAGCGTGCCCACCCTGCCCAGGGGACAGCAGCGAGGTGGCACTGCCAGCAGGGACCCCGCTGTCACCAGGAACCCCCCTTGCCAAGCAGTTCTTACTCAGCCCGTTCTCCTACTGGTGCCAAGGGTGCCTGTTTAAGGAGCAAATGAATCTGCCACAGGAATCTCCTGTGTTGGGATCACATGTGCTATTAATAAAAAATGCCTTCAACTTCTAAATTGAGGCTCTTAAAACCCACAATGAATGCATTCTGCATTGATGAAAAAAACCACCATCTTTTTTGTTGAAATTTAAATAGACCCATGAACTTTTGTATCATGCGTGCTATTTTAAAACTGCAAATCTATTCCACTTTTTCCATTGTGGTTGTTTTAATATTTCTTTGTGTTCTTACATAGGCAAGTCTTTGGTCTTCTTTTAATGTGAAGGATTTTACATTTCCAGGCACAGGTTTTCATGCCCAGCTCAATATGCATGGTAAGAACCTAGTTTTCAGACAATCTTTTTCCTATGCTACAAGATTTAAAAATGGAATTGAAGAAAGTCTTAAGGAACCAAGGCATCAAGAAATTATTGCTATCTTCTGGAAATTTAGGTTAAGGTGTTCTAAACATTTTTTTAAAAATTAAAAAATGAGAAAACTTAAATATGTGCAAGTAAATTATTTTCTGTGATTTCTGTTTTTGAGAAAATCAAGCAGGACTCAGACTAACAGACTGTCTAAGGCCAAATGTTGTGTTATGTCATAGATTATCAGCATGGATGATAAATTCTACAGGCAACGTAAAGGCTTGTTAAAAGCCTCAAAGCTATTTCGAATTCTATGAGGAAATATATTCGACTGCTCTCCAAAGAAAATCTCTTTCTTTTCCAGAGCAATGAAGAATTTATCTACAGTTTCCACTCTTCTATAATTTTTCCTGTGCTGTGCCTTGTGCCTAGAAGACCCATTAGACCACAGAGCTATTTCATTCTCTGTTAAAGTCTACATAAAAGTCACCTTTGATTATTCTGCAAATATTTGATGTCTGTTGTGATGCTGATTTGCTCTGGCCATTGCCTTTGCTACTGACCAGTGCTCTCTCTTTGTTTCCTTCTGTTTTCCATGCCTCTAGTTTAATAGTGAGGCTGACAGTTGTCTGGGACAAGGGCTATATTTTTGATGTATGTTTGTATAGTCCTTGGCACGATGGAGCCTGGTTTCTGACTCTGTGTGTCAAATAATAATGATGTTGTTTCCAATTCTTTCAACCTCTATCTTTGTATCTGTTTCAGAAGTTCTCTTCTAAATACTTAGAAGCAAATTATTATTTTAGCAATATTTTCCACGAGTTATGATTTAATAATCTAAGCGCTTTTTCCAATATTCCTCATGAGCACTGTGTTATGCCTGTATCATTTTACTGATTTAAAGCCCAGGACCTAGGGATATGGAGATCTGCTCCAGGTGTCCGAATAAAACTGCGTAGTACAACCACTGAAACGCAAGCGCCGCTGCTCTGGGGGAATGCCTTGCTAAACGAGAGGCAGGACAAGGAGTACAACATGGGCCGCCTAATACCTGGCATATGCCCTCAGTGTCAGCGATAATGTAACCTCTGGTGTTATTCCCCTGGAGTATTTACCTATCTCCTAATACTTAAGGGATGCCCTTGTCTTAGCATAGGAAATGACATAAACATGAGAGGCGTCAGATCACTGTCATCGCCTTAATTAGTGAAACCCACTATGCGCTGGTTCGTCAGTGTGTCTGGGCTCTATTACTATAATCAAGTTAACCTCTTTCTATTTCCTAAGTGGTCTATCAGGATCTACTTCTGCATTAAGCCAGTCTCTAATCCTTGTACCCGGCTAAACATAACCACAACCTATTTATATATTGGGCTATCCTCAATTAAACTGAAAAATACTATAACCTAGTTCAGCCGTTGGGTAACACGGGGTTTTAACGGTGGCTATTTATATCGTTAAGATGTTTCAGACTTGCGGTGTTAAATAAAAGCTTGGGATAAGCTTTTTAACACTCGCTGTCACTTGCAGCCACATGGGCTGGGATATGTAACGATGTGATGACCCCCAGATTTTCTGGTCTGGGCTGGCTCACCTGTGATCTCCTGCAGGTTCCCCGTCTGGGGTGGCAGCTGAAGTCCCTGGCTTGCCCGAGCCCTACAGGAGGCAGCTCCTACGGCAGCCGCGAGTGTTTTGATGCGGTTTTGAACTTGGCAGCTCCTTCCCTCCACTGCAGCTGGCGAGGCCAGAGCAAGCAGCAGGGTCTGTTCAACCTGCTCAGGAATTTCTCCCTGTATGTTGGTGTTTGATAGATCAGTTTTCCCCCAAATGCAATAAGCATAGTTGTGCATTTAAATAGGTGGGGTTTGGGAATTTGCTGCTCCATTTTCAGGGAAGTATACGCTCCATAAGTGCATCATGGAATGACAATAACTAAAACAGTGATGCAAACTTTAAATAAACAAGAAGGTTACTACCAGGTGATTTATGCAGCTCTAATGAAATTAGTAATTAATATTTGATACAGTGCATTGCATTTGACTCTGCAAGGCACTATATCTTACTTTCTCATGTCTGAACTTGGAGTTATTCTGTCTTTTGTTTTGCCACAGGATGCAGAGAGCTGGTGTGGCGGCCAGTCTGCAGTCATGGCTGTGTTTGTCACTGACACTGGGTTTTGTTTTTTTTTAATAATGATAAATATGTGTGATTGCTACTTCCGTTGCTTCTAGACCAAACCTGCGACAGACAGCTGAGTTTCTCCTAGCGCTAATCCGGTGAAGGTGGAGCAGCACGAGTGAAAGTGGAATCTGCAGCAAGGGACTATGCTACATGCAGTTGCCAGTGGGAAATCACTGGCACAATCTGGAGGTGAAGTTAGAGTTGTGAGGCCAAGAGAAGAGAGTTGCCAAGTACATTCAAAATGTGGAGCAACCCCATGAAATGGCTCACTTCCCACATATTGTCTGTTAAGAATCTGCCCTTTCACTTCCATGACTTTTTTGTTGCACTTTTCTAAAATTCAGGAACTTTTGCCCTCGCTGTGAAAAGTACTTTCCAGTGTTCTTCAGAAATGGAAAATAAAATAAGCTGAAAACCAGCTGCTTGCAAGCCAGGTATATCCTTCACAGAAAGTTACATTTCATGTCTCATACCTCCAGAACTTAACTGCTTCCTGGCTGGAGAAGAAGTAATCTCATCTCATCTTGTCTCAACTCTCCTCTCATCATTGATTGTTGTTAATGCAGGCTGTCCTCATCTCCACATCTTTGTTTTCTCCCAGTTATACAGACTTTGGGCCTGAAGTTGATCAAATGTGCGGGTTCCCTTTTCTGTTGAATTTGAACAAGGAATGCCCATGAATTTGTATATTTGCTCCACAGCCCCCAGCATGACCAGAGCAGCCGACACTCACTTCAGGTAGAGCTGCAAGTGTTTTGCAGTCAGCCAGGGCACTGGTGGGGAAACTTCTGTATTTTCAGAAAGCTGAAGAAAGGCCTCTCCTGCCTGTAGGCTAGGTAAAAATCCATGTTGAGGACCGCCTGATGACAGAGGAATGCTTTGGAAACCCAAAGTGGTGGAGCTCTTAGGTCTCCTAGTTGTTTTTGGTAGAAGAGGCTTGGCTCGATATAATCACATTACTGTAAGCACTATGAGACTGAGACACTGGAAGCTGGGAGTCTAAGGACTTCCTAAGATAACACTCTCTTGGGATGCTGGCAATACAAAAAACTCTGAGTGGCACTCTTCAAATGATATAATGTCTTCAAATAAGGGACAGTGCTTGAATCTGCAAGATCTCAAGAAGGCTATTCTGTGAGTAAGACCTCTCTCTCTGTCTCTCTGTCTCTTCGTCTCTTGACCTCTCTTCCTCTCCTCAATTTTTATTTTTTTATTCAGCTAGAAGGTTAACAAGTCATATGCAACATATAAGGACAATACTAATCATCTGGTTAATCAGAAAACAATCCAAAGGTGCTGTTGAAGTCCTCCTGCAATGTGAGGGCAGAAGTCAGGGAGAATCCAGGGTAACGAAGGCAGTAGATATGTTCTGTCATTTGTGTGAAGTGTAAGATGCGCCCAGGCACGTCTGTTGTACAGGTTTTGCAGGCATATGGGGCATAAGGTCTTCATCCCCTGTGGAACGTGTGGACTCTCACTGATGTTTTCCCTTTAGGTAATTTAGACATGTTTTAAATCTCCATTATGCTTGATTTTGACTTGTTTTAAAGGTGACTTCTGATATATACCAGTGTGAGAGGAGAAGGAAACATTTCATAAGAGCAGATATTTGAAGATATTCAGGTAAGCTGTCAGACATAGTTTTTCCATGTGATCCCCTAATGAAAGAACATTTTGTTCCCTAAGGGTTCTGCTAATTTTAACTTCATCTTTTCCTTAAGCTGACAGTGAGGGAGAGCATGGGAGGCAATTCAGCGATGAAGCCTACCTTGGCTGCTCTGCTGTCCCTTCTGAAGGAGCCCATTTCCCTCCACTGACTCACTGAGCCAAAGCTGCCCTTGTGAATTCCCTGCAAATGAAGCAAAGAGCATCTGGAGGCAGTGTTACACCGCCCGGCAGTGGTGATGTAATTGCCAGCAGCATAACCTTGAGTCAGAAGTCAAACAGGAGTGGGCTTGCAACTAGGAGATGCAAATATTTTTTCGGCCTTTTGTAATGGGGTGTGTCTGTATTGTTCCCCCTCATGTCTCTCTTTGTTCACTATAATATGTTTTATCATCTCACTTAACGTTCCTTTGCCTCAGTTTTCACTGGCAGTCTCTCTTCCCACACCTCTCGAGCGAATGGACCACAAGATGGGGACTGGAGGAGCAAAATCCTTCTCACTGTAAGAGAAGATCAGGTTCAAGACCACCTGAGGAACCTGAACATGCACAAGTCTATGGGACCTGACGAGATGCATCCAAGAGTCCTGAGGGAATTGACTGATGTAGTTGGCAAGCCACTCCCCATGGTATTGGAAAAGTCCTGGCAGTCAGGTGAAGTCCATGGAGACAAGGAAAAGGGAAACATTGCACCCATTTTTAAAAAGGGTAGCAAGGAGGACCCTGGGAACTACTGACCTATCAGACTCACCTCTGTGCCTGGGAAGATCATGGAGCAGATGCTCCTAGCTGTTGGTCCTGCCTGACCAACCTAGTGGCCTTCTATGATGGAGTGACCCCATCAGTGGACAAGGGAAGAGCTATGGATGTCATCTATCTGGACTTCTCTAAGGCCTTTGACACGGTTCCCCACAACATCCTTCTCTCTATATTGGAGAGATACGGATTTGGTGGGTGGACTGTTTTGTGGATGAGGAATTGGTTGGATGGTCACATCCAGAGGGTAGTGGTCAATGGCTCAATGTCCAGATGTAGATGGGTGACGAGTGGTGTCCCCCAGGGGTCTGTGCTGGGACCAGTACTTTTTAATACCTTCATCAGTGATGTAGATAGTGGGATCGAGTGCTCCCTCAGCAAGTTAGCGGATGACACCAAGCTCAGCGATGCAGTTGACACGCCTGAAGGATGGGAGGCCATTCAGAGGGACCTGGAAAAGAGAAGTGGGCCTGTGTGAGCCTCACGAGGTTCAACAAGACCAAGTGCAGGGTCCTG
>NW_010535457.1:0-481 GCF_000687285.1 Phaethon lepturus
AAGTGGTGGAGTCACCATCACTGGAGGTCTTTGAAAGCCATATGGATGTGGTCCTTCAGGACATGATTTAGTGATGGACATGGCAGTGCTAGGTTAACAGTTGGACCTGATGATCTTAAAGGTCTTTTCCAACCTAAACAATTCTAAGTGATGAAATATTCCTGTTAATAGCACAAGGTATAATGCCTCACTTTTGACAGGCTTAAAATACACATTTTCTGCATGAATGTACCACTAGTTCACAGAACCCACCACATTTCTTCAAATTTAAAGTCTCCAGCAGTAACAATATTACCTGTGTGTGTTTACCGAATCATGGAGTAGTTTGCGTTGGAAGGGACCTTCAAAAGTCATCTAGTCCAACCCCCCTGCAACGGGCAGGGACATCTTCAACTAGATCAAGTTGCTCAGAGCCCCATCCAACCTGACCTTGAATGCTTCCTGGGATGTGGCATGTACCACCTCTCTGGGCAACCTGTGC
>NW_010535458.1:0-167799 GCF_000687285.1 Phaethon lepturus
AATAGAATATACAAAATAAATGATGCACAATCGCTCACCTCCAGCTGACCGATGCCCAGCCAGTTTCCAAGATGTGGTCACCACCCCTCATCCATCTCCTCCCAGTTAATATACTGACCATGACATCATATGGTAGGGAATATGCCTTTGGTCTCTTTGGGTCAGCTGTCCTGGCTGTGCTCCCTCCCAGCTTCTTGTGCACCTCCTCACTGGCAGAGCATGGGAAGCCGAAAAGTCGTTGACTTAGTATAAGGACTACTTAGCAACAACTGAAACTTCAGTGTGTTATCAACATTATTCTCATCCTAAATCCAAAACACAGCACTGTACTAGCTACTAGGAAGAAAATTAACTCTATCCCAGCTGAAACCAGCACACAGTTAGAGCAGCATAAGCATGGTAAGACTTTGAAAGTGCACTGAAAACTTTTTTAAAGAAAGTTTTAAAACAATATTTTCATACTTTCCAGGAATTCATACAAACAAGTTATTTGCTTTTCATTTTAATCTGTACAAAGAACAATCCTGTCAGAAAAATACTGTCAGCAGGCCATATGAACTTATTATTCCCATAATATCTGGTGCTGCTATTCCTGTTCCAGGAAACACCTGGAATATTGTTTCCAATTTTGCACTCTACAATTTGGCAGGCATAGGAAGAAGCTGGAGAAGGTCCAGTGATGGTCTACTAAGATGATATGTCAGCAAGGAAAGAAGCAGCTGAGGAAGCGGGCTTGTTTAATCTGGTGAAGAGGAGGCTAAACAATGACCTAATAACAACTTAAGACTTCTTGAAGGGAAGATCATGGAAACAAATCCTTATTAGGAGCAGCATGAAATATAAGAAGGGGCAAATGCCCCATGTTGTAGCATGGACAATTCAGGTTGAACATTGGCTGGGGTAGGGGAATCACTTGGAAAACAGTGAACCACTGCAGCAAGTTTTTCAGAGGCTAAGCAATCTTCTTCATTGAAGGTTTTCCTGAATTAGCTAGCCCAGGTGATTACCAAATCCAGTGTTGGTATTAGCCCTGATTTGAGTGAGAGGTTGAACTAGTTGACTGCTGGAGGTCCTTTGGAGCTCCCTTGCTATGAATGCTTCTGTGATTCTGTGATTCAAGTTTCAGTTCCTTTTTTTTTTTTTCAGAGAAGTAAACAGTAATTTTCAGGACATCTGCCTGCCGATGGGAAGCAGTGAATTGATTCCTCTTTTTGCTTTGCTTTATGCATGCAAGTTGTGTTTTCCCCATTCAACTGTCTTTATCTCAGTCCATGAGTCTTCTCACCTTCCTTTTATTTTCTCCCCATCCCACAGGAAATGAGAGGCAGGTTGGGTGTTTGGCTACTGGCGAAGGTCAACCCATCACAGCCCTTTTTGGCATCCCACATTGAGCACCCAAAAAGGTTTGTTTATGGGGAAAGTCACAACACTGAGAATTGTGAAGTGATGAATAAGATCCGAATCAGCTGCCACTTAAGTCTTGTTTTTTGATGGAGACTCCTAAATAATTCCATAATTGTACCAGCAATAATATCAGATCATATCAATGTCTACAGGAGTTATTTCTACATAGGAAGCTGAGACAATGTTCTCACATGTCTAAATCTCTTCATGTTCATTTGAGCATTCCTATTGTTCCTTAGGGATCAAATCCTGAGCTGAGGGTCCAATGAATGAACAAAGGAGTCACTGATACAGCAAAAGATATTGTTGAGCTATTTCTTCTCTGTCTGAATCTGCAAAATTTATTTCCTTCAGACCATGAAAGAAAAAAAAGACAAAAATGGCAAATACCTTTGGTTGTGAATCCTAGTTGCTGTTCTGGATATTAACCTTCCAGAATGACTTGCTTGTCCAAAATCAAGGAAAAAATCCAAGTTCAAATGTGCTCAAAACTCAAGTAAATGTTAATAATGGAATCCTCAAATGATATCCTGAGGTTCCTTTATATTGTGTATATTTGACAGACATCAAATACCAGATCTTGGTCACCCTTACTGCTCAGCTGTTAACATGATCCCTGGCTCTGGTTTGAACCACTGCAGTTAGCTGTCTTGCAGACAAGTATCCTGTAGGAGATTGTAGCTCTAAACCAAATGGTGCTACTCAGTCCTTTCTTGCCACGTTTCCTTTCCCAGTATAAGCACAGCATATGATTCTCTGACACACTTAAGTAGTTAATCTGTGTCAGCTAATATTTTGAAGAATATGGGAAGAAAGATGAAGGTAGGCTAAACATGACAGGTCACTACATGACCAGGCATTGATATTGTAATGTCTATGATATACAAAAAATACACCCACTCTGAAAGGGATCAAGAAAAGAATTCTAGGAAGAAGATTACTAGAACAAGAACTATCATAAATCATGATGCCGATATTTACAGTCACTTCATATCACACTGACTTCTCAGAGGGTTGGGTAGGGTTTTTTGTTTTCCTTTCCAATATAAAATGTGCTACAAAGGAAGCAGTCAAATATGACAAGGTTAAAGGTTTCTTTGTCAGAAATGTGAGCTGTTTATTTTTCAACATCTATGCCAACTGAGAAGCTAGCACACAATACTGTGTGTTACTGCAGTCTTTAAAGTGTTTTTTTTAATCTGTTAAGCACTTAAAAAAGGTAACTTAAGCTGTTCACACACCAGCCTCGCTTCTAGCTCTCATTGCGTAGAAAGAGATCATGTTGGTTACTGGTCTCTGCCCTAGTTCTTAATAATAATTTTCTTTATAATTAATATCTGCAAGATCTACCACTATGGAGTTAAATGAAGCTATTGACATGTCAGATAAAAGGAATACAACTATTGTGTTCATTCTGTGAAATGCTGAAAATGGTGAAAAATAGAACCAAGATTAAAAAAGTTTCCTTTTCAGTAGCCTTGTGTAAAATATCAGGTGAATGTATGTATGTGTGTAAGGTTTGTAATGGTCTCGTTCTCATCTAGACTCCTTTTCCCATGAAAGGCTGGACCAGTTTCAAAGTCGCTTCTAACCTGGGCTGTTCTATGATTCTATCATTCTATGATTCTATGATTCCATGATGTATAAAGTATCAACTGAAATACTTTAAAGGCAAGATTTCAAGCTCTTTTTATGTTCAGAAGCTTCTAATCCCACTACAAATTCTAAATGTATGGCATGTAAATTTAGCTGCATTCCTCCAATCAATAGAGATTTTACTTCATTTAGGCATCACATGCTTTGCTTACCTCTGCACTGCTAAATTGCTTATAAACTAGTGATCCCCACATTACCAAGCTGAGTTCTGTAGCTCTTTATCCATAGTGTTAAAGAAAATATACCGTATAGCTGAGTAGCTATGTCCACACTCCACAGTACCTGCTTCTGACTTTCCTTTGGTGTCTCTGTGGCCCTTACACATAAGGATACGCTGATACACTGCCAACAGCACTAATGTCCCTCATTTATGCAACTGAATTGTGCCCACTTTGTTATATATCATGCTCAGGAGAATATTCTGGATACCTTAGCTGAAGTATCACTATATCCCATGTTTAAAAACTGAATTAAATCTTAGATTTGCACTGTATCATAGATACATCGCAAAGGTAAACTTGTATCATTGGTATCTCACATCATTGACACTTATCTATAAACTCCTAGAACAGTTGTGTTACGCAATGGAATTAAGTTTGAGGTTATCTTTTAGAAAAGTTCTCATAAAACTTCCTTCTTTAGTATCAAGTCCAACTTTTAGAGAGAGTATGTTTCTTTCTGAAAAGCCAGGAGGCAGGTGACCAGTGAGTAGAGTATATGAGAAAAAAAAAAAAAGCATTTCAAAACTCTTTGTTTCAAAAAGAATTATTTTAGAGTGATACACTTCTGGCAATTCTCTTTATTTTTTGTTCAATTTAATCTGAAAATTAACCCTTATGCATTTGTGCTTGTGTATAATTGAGTATTGCATCATATAAATGTTTGCTATAATGTTAAAATAGTATTTAAAATTGTTTCCAAATTAAAATTAAGATATAACAAAGTATGAAGAGAAAATTATTGAGAGGTGGAGGTGAAAATTTACTTTTTATTACCAAAAGGTGAAACTTTTCCTACTATGGTTTATGCTTAAGTATAAATCAAATAAAACACTCTATCAATTTCACTGCACTGAAAGTTAACTGAATAGCTCTCTGGAGAGAAGCCAGGTCAAAATTAAAAGTTAATCATTGGATCTTTGAGAAAAAAAGATATAGGTTCTTTATTTTTAAAATAACTAAAAAAGATGAAGTCATAGACTACAAAGATTATTAAGAGATTGGAAAGATTGTAAAGAGATCCTCTTCAAATCAAGGTTTAAATTTATTGCCTGAGTTTTTATGATACCTCATTTAACTTTCAAGGTACAGTAATTATATTGGCAATGTAGTCAAACTTGAGTAATAGGATATCAAACAATGTAATTCAAAATTCAATAGAGGAATTTAGGAGAAGCCAATCCATATTAACATATTAAAAGGAAAGTATCATGAAGCTGAAAATGAAATTATAAAACCTGCAATGTTGCCACAGAACTTTAGTTTAGTTTTGCTCCTTTAATTTGCCTGAAACCATCTGCTAAACTAAAACAGTTTGCATTTCTTCATTCAAGTCAAACTAGAATGACTGGTGGCTTGACTCATATACGAAATTATTTCAAGTTATAACAGGTAAGATATAGTTACTTCCTTTCAATAGGTGTTCCAAATATTTTGTGTTGATCTGTACAGAAAACATATCTTAATTTATGTTCATTTTCACTCTTAAAGAATTCAGGGAGAGTAAAAATTTTGTGGAAGCCTTAAACATTGTTAATGCTGAAGTATTTTAAATTATTTACTTAAATTGTTCATTTATAAGCTTATCATAAATATTTTTCCCTGTGATTTTTAATAACATTCTTCACTGAGACCAAATTAACAAACAAGTTAAGAAACAAGCAAAAAAATATTGTTAAGTTGACATTTTGTCAGTTGTTCAAAAACTCCAAGAAGCTACTTTTTGTGGCTGAAAGGTACCCCAGTTGCCCTCCATTTTCAACAGTATTTTTAAATGAAATGTGAATAAAAACATTTTAATCTTTTTAAAACTCAAACAAAATTACTATATGTAAGACAAAGCAAAAACACTAAAAGCTGTTTCAGGATACATCTTTTTTACATTATATGATAAAAGTATGCATAATCACAGAATGGCTGAGGTTGGAAGGAACCTCGGAAGGTAATCTGGTCCAATACCTCTGCTCAAGCAGGGACACCTAGAGCCAGTTGCCAAGGGCCATGTCCAAATAGCTTTTGAATACCTCCAAGGACTGTGACAGGGCCCAGTCACCGTCAGTATAAAAATCTTTCCTGATGTTCAGACAGAACCTCCTGTGTTTCAGTTGGTGTCTATTGCTTCTGGTCCTCTCTCTGGGCACCACTGAAAAGAGCCTGGCTCCGTCCTCTTTGCACCCTCCCTTCAGTTATTTATATACATTGATGAGATCCCCCTGAGCTTTCTCTTCTCCAGGCTGAACTGTTCCAGCTCTCTCACCCTTTCCTCATAGGAGAGATGCTCCAGTTCCAGCATCATCTTCATGACCCCTCATTGAATTCATTGAAGTATGTCCATGTCTCTCTTGTACTGAGTAACATAGAACTGAACACAGCAACCCAGGTTTGGCCGAGTAGAGAGGAAAGGATCACCTCACTTGACCTACTGACAGTACCTTGCCCAATGCAGCCCAGAAAACTGTTAGCCTTCTTTGCAGCAAGGACACACTGCTGGCTCCTGTTCTGCCAAGCTGCTTTCCAGCTGGATGAACCCAGCATATATTGGTGCATGGATAGATGTACACATGCACATGCACATACATACATACATTTATTTCATTCTTGTGTAGTAGAATGTTCTTGTGAACCTTTTAGTTAGAGGTGAAAATCCATAGTTGTGGAAAGATACACCCATTAAGGTCTGGTTAGAATAGCTAAAGGTGTTCTCACCTACTTCCCTGATGACTATCCTGACCCATCATCTAATTATTACCTTCCCTATGATGTGTGATGTAGTGACTCCCATCCCCACAGCTCAGGGAGAAAAACAGTTTATCTGAATCCTTGCTAGTTCTATATAGGCAAAAGTCTAATCTCGTCTGTAGTTGAATCTAAAACATTAACTTCTGGCGCTGAAGGCAAAAAGTAAAGAAGAGTTTATATCACTGAATTCTACCTGTCTGTCTTTCTTCCTTACCCAAACCAGAATGGTTTCTTCTATGCTTCTATCTCCTATTCCCTGAGTTAAGCTGTACCTGGAAACATCCAATGCAATTCATCAGCATGTTTGAGCCTCTGCCTAGCACAATTTTATTTACTAGTTATGTAATGGCATTTACTAAGATGAAAAGCTTGTTTTTGCTGATTGTGTGTACGCAGTGTATTGTATGCTAATGTTTAGGCTACAGCATAAGCCATGACTGTGTGCAGCTTCTATTGCGCAAAACATTTTTATGGTGTTTCTTAAGAGAGTGTGAGAAGTTGCTAATGACAATTGGGCTGCTGAAGCAATTTGCAAGCAATAATTAGGAGTTAACAGATGGTACTGAGTGCCTAGAATAGCATGACTAATAAAGAATGAGGATGTTACGTTTTAATGTTTCTCAGCAGGGATATGCATGATAAAAAGAGCACAAATATTTACTTGCAGAAATGGTTAAGTTAAAGATAACTTGTACTCCACCAGTGTGCTGTGTTTATAAGGGATGTGTCTTGCAACTGCTTGTAATCAAGCAGTTAATCATTGCTTAACTATGAAAGCTAAAATATAGCATAAGTCAAGCATAGATATTATTGCCTTTTTCTCTGCAATGCTTTTAATAATATCATTTTCAGAGGCTTGCAAATCACATCAGTAGGATAACGCATAGTCTTTGAGTATTACGTACACTGTGGCTCAGATCCAGAGAAACTAATATAGGCATCTAAATCAGGTTTCTTGCTGGGGGCCAAAACAATCCAGTCCTTATAAAGTGAAGTGCTTAAATACCCTGCAAGTCACTGGAGAGAAAATGAACTGATCCACCTGGGTTCTGCTATTATTTATACAGAGATGCTGTAGGCAATCTGTAGGAAATGTTAAGCCTCTAAATCCCCTCAGAATGCACACATTATATCTGGCCATACATGACTTTAAAAGTGTATATGAATTTGCATATAATAATCAGGTAAAAACCCTTTAAATCCTTGTTTGGATAATTGATGTTGTGAGGCAAGCTTTTAAATTACTTTCACAGCTCAGCTGGCATTTGGCAAAGAGGTATTTCTCTGTACTGCTAAAAAACCGATTTAACCAGGCAATCATCAGACTGAGGCTCATCGAGTTCTGACCTTTTCAATATATAGTGGGCTAAATGAAACAACTGAAGGATTTTTTGCTTAGCAAAAATGGAGGGTATCGCTCTATGTCAGTCAATCTCTAAATTTCTCCTTCAGAGCAGTGTGATTGGTAATATGAAGTGATAACCTTTTTCAGTTTTCTAACGCTCTTCAACATCACTAAAGAAGTGCAGCTGATAAGAATTTATACCTGACTAGAGTGTAAAACTCTAGTTTTAGAGTGGTTCTCACCTACTGCTCTGGGGTAAATGCTAAGTATGTGTATATATTCAGTCATCCTCTACAACATTTTGTGAATTATTTCAATAATTTTGAAATGAAGTGGATGCCAAGAGATTATAACTTGGAACTGAAAGGTCTGAAGGTATGATTCAGTTTCTTATTCATCTATGTGTGTAGGACTCTCCACATCAGCTAGATTCCTGACGTCCTACTGTAGGCAATGAAGATCTAGTGCAGTTCCTGTGCTGATTTGAGAGGTGCCATGGATTATCATGCTGCCTGACTCCCAGGAGATTTTCTGGAAGCTCTATGAAGTTCCCTCATAAATCCAGTGCCATATTTACTGGCCCTGTGTGGATTCTTAAGACTCCATGTGGCACCTAAAATGGTGCTAAGATGCCTGGTTTTGTGCAAGTGAATTAAGCAATCACTGTATTTGAATGTTGACCAGTATCAGAATACTATAAATTTTGGAATGTGAGGAAGTTTGACAATATTTTTAATGTAATTTTTATGTTAACTTCAAGTAAATTGTCATAGTTTAATGGCAGCTGGCAAGTAAGCACCACACTGCCACTGTCTTGCCCCCTGCAGCGGGGTGAGGGAGAGAAATAGGGAATTTAAAAAAAAAAAGAAACATTACTTGACATATAGAAAGTTTAACAGGACAGAAAAGGATGAGAGGAATAATAATAATATACTAAACAAGTGATGCACAATACAATTGCTCACCACCTGCTGACCGATGCCCAGCCAGTTCCCAAGATGTGGTCACCACCCCTCATCCATCTCCTCCCAGTTAATATACTGACCATGACATCATATGGTAGGGAATATGCCTTTGGTCTCTTTGGGTCAGCTGTCCTGGCTGTGCTCCCTCCCAGCTTCTTGTGCACCTCCTCACTGGCAGAGCATGGGAAGCCGAAAAGTCGTTGACTTAGTATAAGGACTACTTAGCAACAACTGAAACTTCAGTGTGTTATCAACATTATTCTCATCCTAAATCCAAAACACAGCACTGTACTAGCTACTAGGAAGAAAATTAACTCTATCCCAGCTGAAACCAGCACACAGCTAGAGCAGCATAAGCATGGTAAGGCTTTGAAAGTGCACTGAAAATTTCTTTAAAGAAAGTTTTAAAACAGTATTTTCATACTTTCCAGGAATTCATACAAACAAGTTATTTGCTTTTTACTTTAATCTGTACAAAGAACAATCCTGACCTTACATTTCAGAAGCCTCTATTCTTTTCTGGTAGCTGCATTACTATGATCATTAGCAATAACCAGCTGTAACAGATCTATGTTATGTATATGGAAGAAGATACATAAAAGGACAATGATGGTTTATGAAATATATCTCCTGAAAACCATTCAATATGCAAACTTTAGGTCATTCGTTCTTCTGATTTTTGTTTCATATGGTAATGTGTTTCTCTGACTCAAGTTTGTCAAGTGACTTCAGATACACTTTGGATCAAGAAAGAGACTCATGGGCTTTGTTAAGCAAAATGTGTCATAAAAATCCACATTTCATTTATTCACTGTTCGTTTAAAGGATTTTAAGCTTTCTGTCCTTCTGTTATGATTATTAATTCTATTAAGATAAAGCTAATCCTATTTTTCACATAACATTGGCATGTGAGTGTCTCAGAGCACAGGACTTTAGGGTTTTTTAGAAGGAGAAAGCATCTAGACACTGGGATAATTTTTAGACAACTGGAAGTTTCTTTCTGTCCATGATAAAATTTACGTGTTTGGGTATGAAATTCAATACTACTCAGGTTATTGATTAATTATGTGCTGTTAAGGACTGTTTAAGATTCTAAGTCACAATAAATAGACATGGGCAGATTGTGACCACATAAAGCATAATTTTGAATGACGCTGTGCCGCAACTGCTGCTTTTGGTAGCAACTATCACTTGGAAAAAAGAAGATAAAAACTTTTGCATGTGCTTAATACCATACTTTGGCATGCAGGGAATACTTTCTCAGTTTGTTCAGTTTTATAGCCCTGACACCTGTCCTGGAGAAAATACCAAAGTCTTTCTTTTTAATGGTAGGAATCCTGCAGTCTTTCTTCAACTCCCCTTTTGGGTTATTACAGTGTCTGAGGCACATACCAAGGTGGTGGAATTTGTGGTTTAGTTCATGCTGACTGAGTGAATATTGTCACATCTCACACTTTTCACAGGGTAGGAAGCTCTACCTAAATAACTAGGGTGTGTTCTGTACCTCTTCAGAAGGATGAGGGTATAATGAAAATTGTGGTGAGGCAGTTCTCTGGCTCTTCCATTTTCTTGTAGCCTCTTCTAAAAGTGGGATGCAAGAGAGGGGGAGGTGATTATTTCCTTCCCAGGAAGTTGGCATCCTCTTTTTCCCTAGTAGTGTCTGAATTTCATGCCACATGTTCAACAGGGGAGAATGGGCCCTGTCTCATCTCTCAGATGATCATTTATGTAGAATATGTGAGATTTAACTTAATATAATTCAAGTAAAGTAAAATCATAGCTGCATATAAATGGCATAAAAGAGGGGTTAGGGGATATATGTCAGGGAGCAGCAAACGTAGAGATGCTCCCCAAAGAAGGAAGGTGTCAGCCCAGGGTGACAGCAAGGCAGGCAGCAATAACTGCGCAGTCCCATGGTGCATTCTCTGTCAGTCACTTTTCACTTCAGATCTCAGATTGAATGTGCTTCACTGAGTTGAAGCATGCCTGCTCTCTGCACCATTGTGTTGAAAGTAATTTAGAAGTACAGCTGAGAAAGGACTTGGTGGGGGTTTTAACTGGGAAAAATGGGAAACATGATGACATGAAGTTGCTAAAACTTCTCAGGATATTGCTGGTCTGAGAAGTTCTTGCAATGTTCTAAAGCCGGTATATAGTAATATGTATATTCAGTATATGACTATGCTGGAGTAGCACTGACATAGGTCTTCTGAGAAGCGACAGCTCTGTGAGTTTCCACGTGTTACAAACCCCAGAAATCTTCCTTTAATGTTAGATGCAATTCTGTCTTAATGAAGTATGTCATAGTCATGAAATAGCAAGCTGAACATAATACAGTTTCCAGGTAAACATCCTTATTAACTGAATTTCCTGACCAAGTGCATCCTGATTTAATAAATATATGTTTATTATTTTGATGTAATAAGGAAAGATAACTATAGAGCAGAAAAACATTGAAGCGGATGATTGAAACTTAGACAACATGAAACAGTTTTATATGACTTTTGTTTTCTGAACAGGAGCTTTAATTTCAACTTTTTTTTCTTCACTCATTAGGAGTCCCATTAGGATATTCAGAAATACACTGTTTATCACAAGTCAGTCCATGTGCTAAAATAAGTTGGTAGGAGGGAGGAATGAATATTTTTCTCAAAATTATTTTCCCATATTATCACAGTTGGGACAAGGCCTTGGGATCATATGAATTACTCCATAAGATTTTTTTTTCTTTTTTGCTTTTACTCTAACATTTTTAGTTTTTTGGGTTTTTTTTTAAACAGAAAAGGCTTTTTATGATTTGGCCATTGAGTAAATGTTGTGGTGTTTTTTTGGGGGGAAATAAGCACAAGTTTCTGTCTACTTTTATTTAGAATTATTTATTTTTTTCATTTCTGGGAAAATATTGTCTCTCTCTTACTGAATGTCTGTGGTCGTAGGAATAAGGTCTTGGAGTATATAGACCAGTAGAAACTAGTTAGTTTAAAAGATACGTATATGTTAGGGAGATGCCAGAATGAGAGTTTGTGACAAATTTAGTAAAGCAGCAGGTTTAATTTCAAATTTTTTCTGTAACATATCTCTGAGACTAAATTCATATTACAGATCTCAATATTTTTATTGTTTTTCCAGTCATTTATTATTCTCCTCCTGTTGATTCAAAGATGTTTTGATAGTTTCTTAATATAATAATCATGCACATTTATACAAATCAATATGATAGATCCTGTTGTTTTATTGGAAGATAATAGTAAATATAGTTTTGGAAAACAAATATATGGAGAGATTTCTATGCCTCATTTTAAAGATAAAATGAGAGAAGTGCTTGTCCTACCAGACACAGAAAGCTGATACGACAGTTTTCAAAAACTTAATCTGCCTAAATGAAAGAAAGCATATAAGCCATTCATTATTGGTGGGGAGAAAAAACTCATCCCTTCACTTGTTATCACATGAATACAGATTTGGCACACTGACAGTAATTTATCGAGATCCTGGAAGATATTTGAAGTCCCCAAAATATATCGATACATACATTTTCAGCCCTTGGTATTTTATTTGTCTTTTCCTTCCATACATTTATTTTTACTTTCATGTTTGTGGGATTATTTGTGGTTGATGCTTAATCTGTCTTGTTGGAGAGGGTCCAGAGGGATGGAACACCTATCCTATGAAGAAAAGCTGAGAGAGTTGGGGTTGTTCAGCCTGAAGAAGAGAAGGCTCCAGGGGGACCTTACTGCACCTTGCAGTACTTCAAGGGGGCTTATAAGAAAGATGGGGACAGACTTCTTAGCAGGGCCTGTTGCAATAGGGCAAGGGGTAATGGTTTTAAACTAAAAGAGGGTAGATTTTTACTAGATAGAAGGAAGAAATTTTTGACAATGAGGATGGTGAAACACTGGCACGGGTTGCCCAGAGAGGTGGTAGATGCCCCATCCCTGGAAACATTCAAGGTCAGGTTGGATGGGGCTCTGAACAACCTGCTCTAGTTGAAGATGTCCCTGCTGCTTGCAGGGAGGTTGCACTAGATGACCTTTAAAGGTCCCTTCCACGATTCTAAACGCATGCAAGATAGCTAAGGCCATGACCATCTTTGGTGGCGTTCTTAAAGACTTGAAATTAAGTCAAATCTGTTAAAGGACTGACAAGTATTTCCAGAGAACTCTAACGAGACTGGGAAAGATGTAAACGTTTTGGTAACTGAAAAGAGAAGGGATAGAGGGATCATATCAACTTCAGTTGGAATAAAGATCCAAAATTGCACAAAGAAATTCTGACAAAGAATGTTCTTAAGAGTCTTGCACAGAGAATATGCTATGATCTTACATCTTTAACGTCCACAAGCTATGGGTCCTGGGTGTGGTGTTTCAAGCCAGAATGAACCATTTTGATTATAATTTTGCCTCTCTGACAGAAGAATTTAAATCAGTAATTCCGAGAATATATGAATACATATCCTTTATGTACTTCACTCAGCAGAACAGGCGAAACATCACTCAATGGCTCTGCAAATAGAGGTATTTTGCCCACCATTTTTTCTGACAACAACACAGGAAAAGACCGTTTACTTAGTCTTGATTTAGCCCCAGCTACTGTCATGGTTTAACCGCAGCCAGCAACTAAGCCCCACGCTGCCACTCGCTCACTCCCTCATGGTGGGACGGGGGAGAGAATCGGAAGGGTAAAAGTAAGAAAACTCGTGGTTTAACACAAAGACAGTTTAAAAAGTAAAGCAAAAGCCATGCACGCAAGCAGAGCAAAACAAGGAATTCATTCACTACTCCTCATTGGCAGGCAGGTGTTCAGCCATCTCCAGGGAAGCAGGGCTCCATCATGTGCAGAGTTTTCTTGGGAAGACAAGATGCCATAAGTCCAAATGTCCCCTCTCTTCTTCCTTTTTCTTCACCCCAGCTTTATATACTGAGCATGATGTCATATGGTAGGGAATATCTCTTTGGCCAGCCTGCGTCAGCTGTCCTGGCTGCCTCCCAGCTTCCTGTGCACCCCTAACCTTCTTGCTGTCAGGCCAGCATGAGAAGCTGGACAGTTCTTGACTACTTAGGAATAAGTGAAAACGTCATCACATTATTAATATTGTTTCATCCCAAATCCAAAACACAGCTTCACACTAGCCTCTATGAAGAAAATCAACTCTATCCCAGCTGAAACCAGGACAGCTACCGAAGAGATGACCTGAAAAACCTTCCAACCCAAAGATTCTATGATTCTATGATCTTCAAACATTATATAAAGCTATTAACCTGGACCACGTTCAGTGATGTTTTCTGAAAATATTATCATCAAGAACATAACCGTCTTTGCTTTCACATTTTCATTATTTTAACTTTCTTGTATCTTATGTGGTAAAACACCACCATCGTTTTTAGTCCCTAGATTTAGTGACCAAAATAAATGTTTTATATTTGGTTTAGTCTTTGTAATTGTACATTTCTGATATAGGATATATTCATTATAGCTTTACTGTCACATCCTGATAAGGAGAATACATGATTATTAGGATTACTACATAAGATATTGTAAATTTATTATTTATGCAGTCCTTGTGCAAACTAATAAATCCCATGGTTTCCTCTGTGTTACTTGTTTCCTCTGCAAGCTTACTATTTGCTATCAACCTAGAGGCTTTGTGTGTTTTGCTAGCTTTCCTATGCTAAATTATCACACTTTTAGTCTTATTCCTTCTCCTTGAACTCAGCTCAATTACTTTGTGGTAAAGGCTTTTTGTATCTTTCTGTATCTCCTTCTACTTTCTCATTCTCTCTTCCTTTTTTATTATTCCCCACCTGGTTTTTTCTTTCACGATATCAATATATGGGTATTTTATCATACCTGTTATCCAGAAAGACAAGCAGAGCCAAACCTGATGTCTACATGACATGTCTACATCACATGATGAAATGTGGCAGAGGTTTTCAGTGCACAACAGACATTTTAGAACCATGAATTTTGTTAACTAGAGGTTAATGTTTTAATAAAGTATATGGGATTTCATCCATTTTTGCCTTGAACTTCATTGAACATCAGTGTGACTCAAACTATGCACAAGTTTTCTCACTCATGATTAACCCATGGAGGACAGTTCATAGCCCTGCTAGTTCAGGCATCCAGCTTTAATTAAATAAAAAATAATAATTACAAAAATCTTTAAATTATTCAGTTAAAATATGTGGAATTTTTGTTAGAACAGAAAATAATGAAATACCTGTCTTCCACTGCAATGCATAGACTCCTCAACTTAAAGAGTTTCCTCTGCAATTTAATAGTAGACTCAAACTTTCCAGTTATACTAACTTCCCCATTGACTACAAGTACGCAGGTTAGAGACTAATAACAAATGAAATCCTCCTTCACTCTAAAGAGTCCATGGTTATTAATAGCACAAATCTTATTACTGTTATAGTAATCTTTCTGCATTTCCATATAGCTTTTGTGCCTATATTAAAGGGGATATTCTAATTTGCAAGGCACAAGATGTAAGTAGTATTTAACCCACTCAGAATTCCTAACAACTTAATTTCTACAGTTTTTATGTCTATAAATTTAACATAGTGCACCTGGAGGACAAACAATAATAATAAATACATAAGCAATTATTTTTTTAAAAAAAACAACCTTTAACTAAGCTAAGGTTCCTCATTCTAGAAAACAGTCAACTAATGGAGAATGTGACTGAAGTCCAGAATGTTGTAACGAACCTGGTATGGCAGGGGTCAGTTATTAATTTTCTCTTTCAATACTAGAATTAAGGGACACTGAATGAAAGAAATGAATGAAACAAATTGAGTAAAAACAAATGAAGCAACAGAAGCTGGGTTCAAAACAAATAGAAGGAGGTAAACCTTCATATACAGTTAATGATAGGTCAAATTTGTTTTAAAAGCATATTGTAGATTTAAAAATTAACGTGAGTTCAAAGGAAGATTGAACTAGTCCATAAGGTCCCTGAGAATTAAAAAATGTATGGAAAAGACATCCACCTCAGAACACCCTTGATATGAAAGTTGGATATTGGGGGAATATTAAGGATAATTACTATATATTTGAAAACAGCCTTATAGCTTGCTACCTAGACGTTGACTTATGACGACAGTCGGAGACATATTTTGTCAGGCTAGATGAACTTCCTTATTCACTTCTTTTAATAAGCAGGTCTATTGTCTTTTAAGTCATCAGCCATGTAAAATAAGAGTTTTGGATCACCAGTTGAGATACTGCAGTGTATAATGCCTTTTTTTTGGACCTGAATAGATTCATTTCATGACTGACACCTATAATCAGAAGCAGGAGTCTGCTGTTTACATGTACAATCTATTAATATTTTAGATGTCTCAGAAGACATATATTATCTGCAAAAGGTTGACAGACTGACAAAGGACATTCATGCATTCTTCAGCAGCCATTGAAGATGAAATAACCAAGAGTCTTTAAAAGGAATCTAGCTGCCTGTGTTTAGGCAACTGCAAATGCAGTTTGCATATGTTTGCATATATGTGTCTGTGAAGGAGGTAACTCCTCATAAACTCTGGGAACTAAATTCTCCTGCTTTCTGCCCTCCAGCTGTTTCTCTAAAAATGATTGGGTCTCCCAGATAGATGTTATCTGAGATCTAGAAGTCTACCAGAGTGTACAGACATGCTGCCATACACAACTAAAACTTGCTCAAATTTGATACAGTGGCCAGAATATAGGGATCAGCATCTCGAGGTAATACTCACTTGTCTAAACATAAACATCAACAGTTTGATTGGCTTCTGATGACTTAGGGTATCTGAGACATCTGCATGAGTCTGGCAGGTATGACACAAAATCTGCATAATAGTTGTACTCTTCCGGACTGACATCAGTGAGATCACAGAATCACAGAGTCGTTCAGGTGGGAGTAGACCTCAGGAGGTCTCTAGTCCAACCAGGTTGCTTAGTCCAATGGCATCTTGAAAACTTAGAGACTGATTTACAGCATCTCAAAAGCCAGTAGATATGTACATATAAGCAAGTGTATGCAATACTTAACATTTACAACTTGTAGCCTTCTTCCTTGAGAGTGAGCATCTGTTTTGGTAAGTACTGATTACAGCTTTTATGCAAATTGCAAAGATAGTTACATTTTCTGGATCCTTAATGTTGCCTTAAAAATCCTTAACAAGCAATAGATTCAAAACTTGCATAAATAAGTTCTGTTGGTTTTGTTTGGGTTTTTTTTGTTCCTGTTGTTGGGATTTTTTTGTTTTGTTTCAGATTTAGAAATAAGAGATGTTCCTGGAAAGTATAACATGAAATACTGTAGAATCTTGTTATGTTATGTGACTGTGCCTTCAAGATTCTTGCAAAGAGGTGTCTTCTGGATCCTTTCACTGTTACGTTGGAAACTTATTAAACTTATTAAAGTTAAGTCATCCTGTAGCCTACGAGAGAATACTTAATTTTCTTGAATGTCTTCAGTAGTGCAATCATAGTCTTTAGGGATGGTGAAACAGTGAATCTAATTTTAAAAATCAACTAATTATTTACTTTCCTGTCCCTCCTCCATCAAAAATAGTCCTACAAATCCCTGTATTCTACAATGAAGTGATATAGTTATGACATCCGTTTCGTGATCTCTCATTGCATGGTATTGTTTTTCTAGGAATTTCTAGGATTTTTGATTCATGATCATGTCATTCACAGATATTGGCTGACCTAGAAAACCATGTGCTTTTTAAGGATGACCTAGAATGCCAGAAGCTTATTCTGGAAGCCATGAAATACCATCTTTTACCAGAGAGAAGAACTCTCATGCAAAGTCCGAGAACTAAGCCTAGAAAATCTACAGTTGGGACACTTTATGCTGTTGGAGGAATGGATAACAACAAAGGTATGAAAGGATATTTATTACTTTATAAATAAAGTTTTATTTTGCATTTGCTTTATTAGAAAATAGTGAAAATTTCTATTCCAAGACTGCCATGAGGGTGTCTAAATCAATCAAGAAACGCTGCCAAGACTTTTGGTCAAATGAAAATCTACTGTATTTAAGGAAGAATACAACACTGTTAGAGGAAAGAAACTGATTTTTGAGTTCATCCTTTGTTCAAAATTATTTCCAGAAAGAATTTTAACAGAAAATCTAGAGTGAGATTAATTTACCTTGTTTTTAGCTTTCTAGAAATTATGTTTCATTTATAATTCAGTAAAATATTCACACACCTTTTCTATCAATGTAAAATGGCAGTTTAATATGCAGTGTATTCCATCCTTAAGTAGTTGTCTGAAATATTATGGTTGATTCATGTTCTTCCAATGCAAAAAAATTATCAATCATCTAGAGAAAAAAACTAGACAATGAGTATAAACTACTTTGTTGGCAGTTAAAGGAAGGTGAAATTATCCCCATCCTCCTGTGAAGATAAGAAGGAAAATTAAAAAAAAAAAATTTAGTTGTTATTTATTGGGAATAAGGATTATGATGATGTGCTTTTATTTCTGATAAATCTAATCCACTGATTTCTTGAATGGAGTGAAATAAACTATTTGAACTAAGAGCTAGCGGTGTTATAAGCCTATATACTCAGAAAGTTTTATATTATTATTTTTTCTTGAAATTCACTAACAATTCCACAGTATCTTACATTTTCATGTCAATATTTAGAGTGAAGAATATGTCTTCAGAAACATTAGTTCTAGTATAAAATAAACTGTACTTATAAAAAGGTATAATATAAAACTAGCCCTTCAGTATTTTACAACTCTTTTTCTAGGTGTAGCCATTGCAGTTGTTTTACTAAACAGCTGTGGCAATATCATCTGTAAAAGAACGTTGCATGTTTCTCCCATAAAGTTACACCAATGAGAAAGATGTATGACATCCGTGCTTGTGTAAAAAAAATGTTGAGAGAATAGAAAAATGTTGAGGAAAGAACCAATACATATATTTTCTTATTACAGCTGCAGATGATTTTTGTCCTTTTAACATTTATAGATGTTTGTGTAGCTAAATGTTAAGGATGGATTTGCATAGAACATTGCCTTTGGATCATAAAATACCTGAAATACAAATTTTCTCTTACTTAGAACAAGTGGTGAGAACACTTTAAGTATTCAGGTAGTGGAAATGACCATAAACTCAGTTTAGGTGCAGCTATATTTGTTCCAGGTTACTATACAGATCTGTTCCTGGTTCATATAGCAAATAAAATACAGAAATATTTATGAAGACAGCACAGAGTGTAGCACCACTTGCAGCATCAACACGCAGCCTATTTTCCAGACTCAAGTCAGGCAGAAGCAGTTTATTTCTGTAGCAGCAGGAGAGGATGCAGCATGACAGAGGTTCAGCCCTCTGTCTATACAAACTCTGACCGAAAACAAAAGTACCAGGGCTTATATACATTTACAGCACATAAAAACTGCTTTGAGAGGGGACCTGGTACGGTAGTACAGCATCTGCATAGGAGACTTTGTTACAGCCAAGGTAACATGTGTTCCTGATAACTCGGGATCTGCAGCCATGCACGAAATATGAAACAATTGCATATAAGAACTAGATGAGCTAAGCAAATTAGTAGTTTATTAGCCAGCATATATAACAGTGGGTAAGTGGTAGTATTGTGAAAGTATTTAAAGGTTATGTGGCCCATCACATAAAAAGTAGCCTAGCATGCTAAATCAAATTTGTTTTGAAATCTCTTCTACAGTTATATTCTTTTTCATAAAAAAGAGGTGATAATTAAACTCCAGCAACAGGTGATTGGAATTATGCCTGTCATGAAAAGTTAATGCATCACAGTACTAACTGTATAGAATTAAAAGGAACAAAGTTAGATAATTTTGTACTTTTAATTTCCTAAATGTACAAAACCTCATTTAAAACTCTCTTTCTACACATCTTTGCTTATTTATTCATTTAATTTGAAAGGTACATATAAGAAACAGATTTTCTCTATAAGTTTACATTAATAGAATGAGATGTATTAATAGATTAGAGTTATATGCTTCTGACAATGTTCCATTCACCTTACCCGTCTATATTGTCACACTGACTTCCATATTCTGATTAGCAGGATTTAATCATCTAGTAGTATAGAAAGCTGTCTAGGTGCACATATAAAGGAGGATGCTATACTGAAATAAATGAGTAAATACAAGAAGTGGACATACACCAATTTGTAAGAACGGTAAAACACTGACTTCTTGCAGCCTTCTCGGAATCCCAAATGCAGAACAAAAGCCATGTGATAGAACATGATATATATGGTCTATGTTAGATAGTGCTATAAATAATTATGATGAGGAAACTATGCTTGCACAGCAAGAGCAGATTGGTATAAATAATGGAGCAGTGCTATATTGATGGCAGAATACCGATTGATCTCTCATGAGGTGTTCTAACTTGTCTCACTACCTAACAGGTAGGATAATAAGGAATAAAGAGAATCAGCAGAAAAAGAAAACTAAAGAAAACACTGTCAGGGTAACCATGATGCAAAAACACTGGTATATATCGTTTGTGGAGTAGCCCTAGATTAGTTCATCAAAGTCCTAGATTAGTTCATTATTTACTGAATCACAGTCTTTAAGTAAATACAAGGGAAAAAACAATGAAAATTACATGAGCAAGAAACTCTTCCATAAAAATATGACAGGTCATTAACAAAAAAAGGGAACAGTTGATTTACTGAAACACTGATATTAAATATCTGGTTTTCATTAATCTACTGATTAGATATAAAACCTATCACAAAAATTGCTCTGATGGTAAATAGGTGAGGTGCATCAGCAGTCTATATCAAGCAATATTAAAAGTCCTTTCATTGTTATTTAGATATTTTTAGAAAGATATTTGATATCACCACAGATATATTAAAAAATTAATCTTTTGAAATTTGAAATTGTGAGGTCTCCAGAAATTGTTCCTTAAACTCCATATTTTGCCTTTTCTTTAATGGTTTTCAATCATTTGTAATAATCCTTTTTTCTTTAAAAATATTGTTTGTTAAATGTGGTTAATTACTTATGTATCATTATTTCATAGGAATGACATCTAACGTGACTACATGAATTTAATCTTTTGCGCTAGTGAACTTCAAAGTCTTTGTTTTTCTGGGCCTTTTTTTAGTTTCTAGCAAGATATTTCTTAAAGCACACTTCACTTAAACCTTACTTATTTTAATTTTTTATTTTTCATTCACATATAAGCATATTTTTTAAATACAAGAAGAAATATTGGGCAACTTACTATAAATACTGTAAATCAAGGCAGAAATAGGGAAAAAAAAAGATAATGTTTTTCCTCTTAGGTAATTCTTACTTTCTAAGATATATGTCTGAGATGTCTATAACTTAAAAATCTATCTACCTATCTCCTCCATCTTCAGTTTAATGGGAATTTGTTAAAAAAAAAAACCAAAAACAAAATCCATCAAGATTCTTTCGTGGCATTTTGCAAGTTGTAGAAATTACTACAAACCACTTTGTCTTCATATATATAAAACATTTTACAACATTCATTAGGTATTCATTTGATATACATAACTATCTTGAGAAAACATCTTCATCTTACTTGCATTTTTAATTCAAAATGTACAATGTACAGTAACAGTTTAATTTTCAGAATGTGAGTGCTTGTAGTCCTTGTATTTGTATAATACACAAACAGCAAAACCTACTTAAGAAGGCAAAGTATATTCTTTTTAAAAAAAAGAAAAAAATTCTAATGTGTTTATTACAGAATATTTCTCCCTGGTATGCCTTTTGAAAACATTTATATAAATATGTATGTTTTGTAAGTAGACATAGATGTATGTGTATATATACTCATGTATATAAGTAATGTGAATTGCTGAGGTGTTCTCTTGAAAGTTTGAGGCTGTAGGATGGTAAAATACCCCACCCTATCTGTTGTGCTTAAGCCATTCCTTAATCCAACATGCAAATTAATTCATGTCAGAGTTTCCTGCATTTAATGATAGATTGTCTTCATAATATATTTTTGTTATGACTTTTTTTTTTAAATAACGACTTGGTACATTTTCTTATTCCTATTTAGGTATTAGAATACAAGTAAAATAATCTATTGCTTACAAAATGTTAAGGACAGTTAGGAATGGCCACTGGATCCAGCTGTCCCAGCCCAGGACCCTCTTGCCCTGCTACTGGAGCCCAGCATGGTGCCCCCGGCGACCTGGGGTGTCTGCTCAGGTTGAGGGATGCATTTGCCATTTTCCCATTAGCAGGTTCAACCAGTAGCAAAATTAAGCTTGGGCTGGCACAGGCAGAAGGTCACAAGTACAGCACACACACCACACTCCCCAGGTTCACAAGCACACACACATTTGCAGATCCCCCAAACACCGGCACAACCCTTCTGCCTTCCTCACTCACACTGGTCCCCCCCATAGCTGGTTTTTGGGATGCAGCCCCAGTGGCTGGAGGTTAATGACCCACTGGTTCCAGTAGCTGATATCACAGACCAGGGACATCCACAGCTGTGGTCTGACTCCAAGGAGCAGCTGGTGCAAAGCAGGAACATAAACATGCTGTTATTACTCATGAAATAAGTAGATGTTCACAAAAGATGAACTGCGAAGTGAGAAATGGACTGTCCCTTTTGCAATCCTACTCTTTTTATTGATGTCGTATAGCTGTCCTCACCAGTCCTCTGTATGAGTTTCTTCTGTCTTCAGTGCTAGATTTTTTTTTAACCTATATGTTTTCCATGAGGACATTTGTTATATTAAATTAAAGAATCATGTAGTCATAGCCTTAAAATACCTCAGGAGGATGATAAACCAAAATAAATTATGCCTCTGACATTCCAAGCAGCTGTCTGCCTACCACTTTTATTCAGATATCTGCAGCTGTTCTCCGAAATCTTGCCTGCTCTATTTAAGTAACAGTTCTGTCTCAGCCATGCAATTCCAGTGTTTTCAAATATCATGAGTGACTTTACTGAGACAGATGATTGTAATGTGATGTTTACTTGGCTCCATGTAATATATTTTAGTATTCTTTCTTATACATTCCGGAGTCCATTTTTTCAGAAAGAATAAACATTTTTTTAAAAAAAATACACATAAAAATATGTTGATATAATTCAGTGTTTTCCCACCCATTCTCTAGATAGCAATAGGAAACAATTATAGCACAATTTACCTTAATTGTAAAGTCCACTAATAAAAAAGTAATATTCCATTAGCTTTAGATCAACACTGTGTACCAATGATCACTTACTCTTTTCCTTTTTTTACCCTTTTTGGAAGATCCAACAGGAAAAGAATAATGGAATATATAAACAAGAACAACAACAACAAAGTATCTCTCATCAGAGTCATCAAACTAGAATAGTAATAAGGTTGTCATCATGGTGAATTTTCTTGAGAAAATTAGAATACTAAAGTAAGAGGTAGGCAGGCTGTGCAGTATGAATAACTGAATTTTTCAGTCTCTATATTGCAAATGTGCATCAAAACTTACTTTTCTTTTCCCTTTGGATTTCTTAAATGTAACAGAAGTTACCTGTTTGTAAAAAAAAAAAAATAAATCCACTACTTACTCCTTAAAACAAAAACAAGACAACAAGACAACAAGACAACTGGTTTTAGGAGACTTAGTTTATCTATTGCAGAAATTAATATTTTCAGTCAGTTTAATATATTCCAAGAGTTTATCATTAGATATATGTTTGAAAAACTGCAAAGAAAGTATAGTTATTTTGATTCACACAATAATAAACTGCAACAGAAATGTACTGTTTAAATTCCTAAGAAATATATACATGTTATATTTAGCTGGCAACACAACATTCTGGAGAGAGAAATCATAATTTATTAAATAACATTAAATAACCTCATGAAGTTGTACATGGGGAAGTGCAAAGTCCTGCACCTGGAGAGGAACGGCCCCACGCACCAGTATGTGCTGAGGGTCAACCAGCTGGAAAGCAGCATGGCAGAAAAGGACCTGGGGTCCTTTTGCCCCCTATACCAAAAATCTGCATAACAATTGTTCAGATATATGGAAATGCCCAAACTGCACATGCAGATGTGGTCCCTGGTAGCAGGCCAACAAGAGGAAGAGAGGAAGGAAGTTGTAGAGAGCAGCCACCCTCTCCGTCCCACTGTCTGCTACATGGCAGACCTTGCCTGGTGAATTTTAAAGCATCTACTGCATTTGCAGAGGGAGACATGAGGGGATTATTTTTCTCTGTTTTCATTTGCTTTTGGTTTCTCTTGAAGGCACTGAAAAGCATTTGCCTCGATACTCACTGTAGAGGTATTCCCAGTGGATTTTCCCCACGGTATGTGGAAGCCTGTGAGGTGACTACCTCCCTGTTAACACAATTCAATGCATCTCTTTGGTGGCTGGGGCTAAATCAAGACTAAATAAATTATCTTTTCCTGTGTAGTTTTCAGGAGAAATGTTGGGCAAGATACCTCTATTTGCAGAGCCATTGGGTGATGTTTGGCCTGTTCTACTGAGTGAAGTACATATTGGACATGTATTTGCATATTCTTGGAATTACTGACTTAAATTCTGCTATCAGAGAGTCAAAATAATAATGATGCATTCTGGCTTGAAACACCACGCTCAGGACCCATAGCTCGTGGACATTAGAGATGTAAGATCACAGAATATTCTCTGTGCAAGGCTTTTAAGATCATTCTTTATCACAGAATCATTAAGGTTGGAAAAGACCTTTAAGATCAAGTCCAACCATCAATTCAACAGCACCATGCCCACTAAACCATGTCCCAAAGTGCCATGTCTACATGTTTTTTGAACACCACCAGGGATGGGGACTCCAGTACGGCCCTGGGCAACCTGTTCCAATGTTTGGCCACTCTCTCAGTAAAGAAATTTTTCTTAGTATCTAGTCTTAACCTCCCCTGTTGCAACTTGAGGCCATTTCCTCTCATTCTGTCACTAGTTACTTGGCAGAAGAGACCAACACCCATTTCACCACAACCCCCTTTCAGGTAGTTGTAGACAGTGATAATGTGACCCCTCAGCCTCCTCTTATCCAGGCTAAACAATCCCAGGTCCCTCAGCCACTCCTCATAAGACTTGTGCTCTAGACCCTTCACCAGCTTCGTTGCCCTTCTCTGGACACGCTTGAGCACCTCAGCATCCTTCTTGTAGTGAGGGGTCCAAAACTGAACACAGTATTCAAGGTGCAGCCTCACCGAGTACGGGGGCACAATCCCTTCCCTACTCCTGCTGGCCACATTATTTCTGATACAGAAATACATTCTTTGTGTGGTTTTGCATCTTTATTCCGATTAAGTTGAAACGATCCCTCTATGCCTTCTCTTTTCAGTCACCAAAACACTTAAATCTTTTCCAGTCTGGTCAGATCTCACTAGAAATTCTTGTCAGTCCTTTAACAGATCTGACTTAATTTCAAGTCTTTAAGAAACCCCGCAAAGATGGTCATGGCCTTAGCTATCTTGCATGCATTTCATTACCTATTATGGAGAGGTTTGCGAGGGTCATTAGATACCTTTAGGATGAGCATTAGTACTGATTCAGGCATGCAGTTCTCATGGGATATTTAGAGGTATTTAACTGCATTTTTGGAGAACTGTTTATGTGTATCCCATATACTTCAAACCAAAGCAGGGTTCACCAGCTCTGGCCAACCTTTTTGCCCCTCTGAATTGTGTTCATGTGCTAAGAGCTGCAAGCCATCCACTGTATCAGACAGTTCAGGTGAATAGAAACTACAAAGGTGATTAAGCCCTTAAAGATGGAAGAGTCAGGACCTTCCCAAGGATCCCTGTGCACTGGTAAATTAAGGGCATGGGTTTGAGCACTGACAAGTAAGTGACTCTGCTTGAGTTGATAATTGGACAAGATGACCTCTGGGGGTCCCTTCCAAACTCAATCATTCTGTGATTTCTGTGGTTCCTGGTGGACAGCAGGATGAAGAGGAGACAGCAGTGTGCCCTTGCAACAAAGACAGCAAATTGTATCCTGGGCTGCATTAGACAAAGTATTGCCAGCAGGTCAAGGGATGTGATCCTTTCCCTCTGCTCAGCACTGATGAGGCCAAACCTGGAGTAATGTGTGGAGTTCTGGGCTTACCAGTATAAGAGAGATAGGGAGCTGTTAGAAACTCCAATGGGGCTGCAAATGTGATGAAGGGACTGGAGCAACTCTACTATGAGGAAAGGCTGAGATAGCTGGGACTGTTTGGCCCAGAGAAGAGAAGGCTCAGGGGACATCTCATCAATGTATATAAATACCTAAAAGGAGGATGCATAGAGAACAGAAACACATTCTTTTAGTGGTGCTCAGTGACAAGACCAGAGACAATGAGCACAAATTGAAAGAGAAGGTTTTTCCTCTGAACATCAGGAAACATTTTTGTACTCTGAGGGTGACTGGGCCAGTGACCCTGCACAGAGACATTGTTGAGTCTTTGTCCTTGGAGATATTAAAAAACTCTCTAGACAAGATCCTGGGCAACCGGCTGTAGGTGGGTGTTTGAGCAGGGGGTTGAACCAGGTGACGTCCAGAGGTCCCTTCGAACCTCAACTGTTCTGTGTTTCTGTAACATGATAGCATAATTGTAGAATAAAGGTGGAGCTTGGTTAATTATTTCACCAGAGGAATTTGAAATAAACTGACTAATGACTAATGAGATAATTAAATGTATAAAACACACTAGAAATCTCTTCTCATCCAGCTCTTATAAGTAATAACATTATTATTTACTTCTTTTCACTCCCGTGCGTTTCAATACGTTCCAGAACATTCAGTCTCATAGTCCAATTTGCAGTTACAGTACTTTGATTTACCTGTGCATTTCTGAATAGAAAAAAAATCCAGATTGTAATATCATCTGGCAGCTTTTCAGTACTTATTTTACATCACTTAATATCTGGCATTTTTTCAGCGTAGTTACCTTCTAAAATTGCTGATTCAGATACAGTTTGAAATGAAGAGAAAAACCTGAAGTGATATATTCTGAAACCTCCATGGTTTCAAATATAAGGGAAGAGCCAAAATCATCACAAAGAAGATAAATTTCATCATCCCATAAACACCTCAGTTTCCTAATCTGTTGCCCTGGTATTCACATCTGTTGGTACAATCTATGGGGTCAATAAGACAGCGCAAGAGGCTGCTGCCTTCATGGGAATATTTGAAGGATTATTCTCCCAAGAACACCCCTGTGTCCCTCCTCATTACTTTCCTGCGTCTCACTCTATTTTCTGACATTTTCAGTGCAGATATTTTATCAGTAATTAAAGTACATGGGAAACAAAGGAAATGTAGTATATGATCTAGAGAAGACATATGCGTGACAACTGGGCGATTTAGAGAATCTTTATACTGTCAGAAAGCTTAGCCTTTTCCATATACTAACCAATTTATGTTCCCTAATCACCCAAGTTCCATTAATGGTTGTAACTACTGGGACTGGCTTTGGAGTAAACCAAATAGCTTCTTTCAGCACAAATCCTGGATGTTCTGGAGACAGTTCACTGCTGGAACCACACTCAATAGTCAGTGTGGATAAGACTTCAAAAATGTTGGCATGTCCTGCCCTGTGCAGTCCTCCAGCTCTATCTTGCACCTTCTGCCACCTCATAAATCTTCATGCCAAATTCTAGGAAATGCTCCAAAAGGCTGTAATTTCAGGCATAAAGACATCCAAGTAAACTTCAGTACAGCTCTCACCTTATTTTTAGCACTCTGAATGGGAAACCCAAATAAACAAAAACATTGATCTCTTTGGACTACAGAAGGCACCATACAGTGCCCAGTGGATACTGGGGATTAGCTGGCTCCTATCCATGAAAGTCAGGGATAGCACTGTTTACAACAGGTTTACCTTAGAGGGAAGCAATTGCAGCAAAACAGAATCTCCCAGGAACTGGGCCAACAGCTAAGCAGTGTGGGTGAGCATCTGTACAGCTATAATGATAAATAATAAAAGAACATTTGGGATAATGGGAAATTGGTGCTATTGCAGCACCAAACTTCTCAGTTCACACCGTTTAAACCAAATCATGATCCAAGCAGCTTACTGGTTTACTTATGATACATAATTAACTGGCAATCAGACGAACTATGTGTTTAAGATCAGTATCGGTCATGCCGTAGATAAAATGCAATACTCCATGCTCCACTGCATGCACACTGCTCCTGCAGGAGGCAGTTGCCCCAACATTTGCTGCTGTACACACGTAGAACTTTTATTTTTAATGTTAACACCATATTTGCACAATTTTCAGTAGGAACAGAACTTTTAAAGAGGCATGTTTTGTTGATGAGCAAAGGTAGACTAGCATACTGCATGATATAAATTGTTAATAAAAGGGACTTTTGTAAGTTTTAGACTAGATAAAAACATAAAATAAAATTTAAATGTTTTATGTTATAAAACATAACACTACGTTATAAAACAAAATACTCAACACTAAAGGATTCACCTAAAATCACTGTCAAAAAGCTGTAATTTCTGATACTCTAAAATATAAACATTAGTGGAAAAAAACTTGTACTAGTTTTAGAGAATGCTGATCATGTTGAATAATCAAATACTCCCAAAGGTTTTCTGATATTTGTTCATGTCATTTTATGTCAAATCCTTATGAGATTTTAAATTTTTTTCATTCAAAAATGTAAGAATTATTGTGTACAAGTTGCAGATTTTTTGAATGCTTAAAGGAATTTCTAACAGTGTAACTAAAGAGAAGAGTAGTTAACTGCTACCCTGTTTTCTGTAAAGCTCTTTCTTTAGCAAGAGATTCTCCCTGAAGTATGCGTCAGTAACCTATTTAGGTCACATTCGTTCCACTTAAGTAACCATCTTTTCAGTTCAAAATATAATGTTGCAGATCACTAGATCAAGGTCATCATTTTGCACCTACTCATAGCAGCATCTCTAAATCTTGAACAAAATGGTGACAGTACCCCTCAGCAACAGCTTTATTAATAGTAGAAACAGCAGAAAACCTTACAGGGAAAAAAAAAAGTAGAAATTTTGTTACAATAAATGTAAAACTCCTACCCTTTCTCATGGGTTTAAATACTAAATCATCTAGCTATGAGAAAAAAAAAGTACCTTTACAGTGGAAATGCCTACATTGAATACAAAGGTGGGGTCTGGAGCAAGGGTTAAATTTTTAGGCATTTGTATCTGCTTCTGAAGCAATTTTCACTTTGATTATACCAAAATTCCTGCATTTATACTTAACTGAAATGAATACATTGCTCTCATAGTCTTAGACATTCATCATGAAATTTATCTGATTTCACGTAAGTTGTCCAAAAATACTTAACATCTTTGGAAGACATATTTCTGCATTTGACTTAAAACATTATGTTACAAACAATATTGCAATACATTCATTCTTTTTTATGCAGTGGCTTTGTTATATGATTAGTTTTCAGTCAACTGTGCAAAAAAATATGAGAATGACAATCAGCTTTATGCAAAATTCTTCATTCACAAGTCATTAGCAAGGAAATGTAATATGCTTAACTTCAGAAAAAGAGTAAATGTAACAGAAAGATAACTAAAAGATCATTTGAAAAGGTTACACCAAAACAATTTTGCAATTTCACAAGCTTACAAATGATAACTAAACCAAAAAGTAGATATTTGTGTTGTGCAGTGATGTACTGGTTTGTAGATGATGGTGAAATTGTGAGAGCTAGTACTTCATTGTTTCATCAGAAACACTGGATGAGAGAATCACATACAACCCTGCTCTGTACACAGAGGAGTTGTGAGCAGCAGTTGGACCTTCATGCAAAACTACCTTTATCACCAACAGTACTTTAATTTCTAAAGTTTTCTTTCACTGTAGACCTCTCATTATTTCATAAACCTTGATTAATTGGGGCTTATAATGCCCATGAAAGTATGCACAATACACAGAGCTCATCTCATCCAATACCCATCTGGATCATAAGTAGAATTTAAGTTAAAAAAAAAAAAAAAGCTAAAACAGAACATGAAGAAAAATCCTTTACTTCTTATTGGAAATCATTTGTGTTGTCACAGTCATGGTATGGGTTTTAAATTTACCACACATTGTTGTTTATCATGCAAATAGCTATTAAATGAATTCTGTTTCAGTTCTTTATGTCTTTTTCATACAGTTTGTCTTCAGTACTACTCACTGAAATAACTCAGGCTTTTTTAGAGATCTGTCCATCTAAGAAATAGGGGTTTGTGCATGTGTGTGTTTACAGAGGAATTGCCTGAGTGTGTAGTATGTTTATTATAAGATCCTCAATATTCTATGTATTTGCTTTTCTTTAATCTTTGCAGTTTCATATTCAATATCTTAAAGACAGTCTAATAAGTTGTGTTTTTCCTTTTTACTGTTAGACAACTAAAAAACCACTAGAGTGATACATGAGTGAAATAAACTGTAATAGAATATATTTTTAATGTAATTTAATGTAATTTTTTATATAGGTAGCAGTATTTTGATGTGGGCCTACGTGTATTTTACTTACACTGTGGTATTCCGTCTAGTTTGTTTTATAGGAAAATGTATCCGTCTCTGAATAATGAGCACATATGCTGCAGCCAAAAATAAATAATTATTTTTGTTTTATTAAGTTTATTCATATCTTCACATTAAACCTGTATCTCCCATTTCCCTAAGAAAATATACTATAGCACCTTCCCAACTGCTTCCTTTCATCCTCCTATTCTTGGGAAATTGGATTTTCTGGTTTTCTGAAACATTTAATCAAAATTATTTTGGTTTGCCCATGGGGCTTAGAAAAATGTAGCTGTCTACAGATTTCTAACATTGGTAAGACCCTGTCACAGGCTGTATAGACTGTGGTAGGCACTATTAACCAACATTACTCATTTCTTTGAGTTTGCACAGTTTGGAAGTTGCCTCAGTTAGGAGTTGGCTTTACTGACTGCCATCTACTAATAATAGCAGAAAGGAGAAGACTTTCTGATCTCAGCTGCCATGTGATGTTATCAACTTTTGCTTGTCACTGGAACCAGCATCTGGCTGTGACTGTTCCTCCGTTGTGCCACATCATAGTGGTTTAAATTAAGTTGTTTGACTCTAGATACTGATCTCACCTTAGAAGTGGCGAAAGGGAACAGGGAGAGGGTTCCCTCTTTCTGCTAGATGCATATGTCCAGGGGATGGTCCTTAGTCGCTCCAGATATGGTGGCAAAAAGTGACTCATGGTCCTGCAATGTAACTATTATGTACGCACTTGTTCAGAGTTAATGAAATGTGAGGCCTGTGTCACAAACAAACAGAATGGTGGTTTTATATCAGGGTTTGGATGCTTAAAATTGTGTAGAGGTGCCCTAGTTTAGAAAGCCTGCTAAAATCCTTTTCAAAATTACTGCAGGATGGAAGGAATCAATCATGCTGCGTTCTCAGTATGCCAGTCTCAGTCTGCCAATGAGGAGTGGACCCTGAAGTGAATGCTGCATCCAGGTGTTTCATCCATTTTTGTTTTATTGATCCCAGTAGAACCTAGTAAGGAACAAATATGTATGAAATATAAGCATTCAGGACCAGGGAGTGAGCTGGGAGCCATGCTATTTGGCAGTATAGATACATCCTGTTAATTTGGCTATGCTTAGCTCCTAGTTGAAAACTGACTGGATGGGCAATGCAACAGTCTTACCAGCCCAAAGTCTAGGAATTAAGTAGAGGTCAAGAACACAACTTTAAACAAGTCTTTTATGTTGTAAAACATTAACAATACATTACCTATCACAATGCTCCCAAGTTTCTCAGTCTTTAACATCTTACCCTTTTCGGTATGAAAATACTGTTATTTCTTTTATTTATAGGGAAACTCAAGCCCAGAGATGAGAAAAAAATCCCCCTATTGGATTTAGGTACCAAAATGTTAACTGTGAATATACTCTATCAGTAAGTGGCTACTTCCTAGAATGGATTCCTATGTGAAGTGCCTTGCTTTGTTTTACAGGGCACAGGGAGAGTAAGCTCAGTGAATGGGAACTCTGAACATAAGTGCATCTATCTAGCTGCTGTCTAGAGCTAGTCAAAAGGAAAATGCAGAAGTCAGAGGTGTCTTAAGTCAAATGCATTCTGTAACTTTTGGACTTTGCTTGTGTTTCCTATCCCTCACCTTCTCCTCTTCATTCTGCTAAAACTGAAAATAAAACACACAGCTGTTCTGCAGAAAAGATTGATTGTAAAAAGCATTCATATGGGAACCATAGGATGAACATTCTCCTCAAACAGATGATGTTTCTCCCTGCTCCAAAATATGTCAAATTCCTTTGTGAAATATATAAAGAAATTAGATATATAAAAGTGTCATTTCTAGAATATGTCCTGTAAGGTCATCTCTTCATAGACATGGTGGGATTCAAACCTTTCCAGCTCAGGAATAGACAAGAGAAAAATGTGTTAGGATAAGGCTAAGAACACTGCTATTTGTGTCTTATTCTATTCCCTGCAACGCTCTGTCTTTATGCCAGCGCAAAATTCCTTATTATCTCTTTAAATGATGTCAGTCTTAGATTTTAACACATTAAAATGTGTTTTCTTCATAGACTACCTACAATCTTTCCTCTCAGACTTGTGTCTTTTAATCTCATATGAATTATCTCACATCTCTTGTCCCTCAGTTACATCCTTGGCTCCATTTATTTACATGTTTCTCTCCTCTGACTTCTATTTCGCCCTCCAAACTGTTCTAAAAAATTATGGGTAATGTATGAGTAGTGTGAGGTGGTGCTGTTATTTTAGAGAGTGTAGGCAGAGAACTTCAGAAGAGAAATAATTGTCTGCAAAGTTCTTTTTTTTCCCTTCTTTTCCCAAGAGTCTTGGGCAATTGCAAAGGCTGCTGTAAAAGGCAAAATATGTAGAGCAGAGCATGTAAAGAAACAGATGGGAAAAGAGGTGACATGTACAGCATATGGCTATATAGTTTTGGGGCCAATAATTATTCATACCACAGGGATCTGCATAATTTAAAAATTACCATACAGCTGTGGGTCAGTAACTTATGAAAAATCCCTATGTGCAGTCTGTGATAATTTTACTGGGGGATAATTTTAAGTGGTGTTTAAACCAATGCTAAATTCAAGGCCATATTTACTTTATAGCAGGAGTAGAACCATCAATCAGCTGAAAGTAAAAGAATTGTGAAATATTAACAAATATATTATTTTAAAATATATTATGACTCATACTTTGCTAATTGTATATTAGTTTTACAGTTTAGGAGTTATTTTAACCACCAACCAGAGGACAGGGTTACTCTTTCAAGAATAACAGTTTTTCAGGACAGAAAGTCTATCTTCAAGTTCTTTGTAAAGCACCTTCCAAATGTTCTGTGAGTTATTGGGAATGAACAGTACCTTGGCCCCTGGATACCTTGGTGAATGAATCTGGAGAGGATACTATGATCCCTATATATAAAATATAGTCTAGAACATTTCAGTTCTTTAAAATGAATAAGTATTCCTCCTTAAAAATTGCATTTTTTGAACATACATCTTTATAGCTTCTTAATTTTTCAAGGGAAGTGCTCAACTATAGTAGCACAGGAAGAGGGAACAGGACACAACAGCATGCAGTTAAGAAGTTGAAAAAGAAACATTTTATTGTCACTGTATCTGTTTCAAACAAGAAAATGAAAATCTGCAAGAAGTGTTAATAATAAAATTATAATGAGTTATGAATACTGAAAAAATGTTAAGTTACATTAGGGAACATACAGCAGTGATACTGCATAAAAATGTTATCTAATAATTTGCACTTTGTGGACATTTAATCTGATCCTTCACATTAACTAAAATGAATCAGAATTGTAGAAAAACAAGCATTTGGACTACTTACTGAAATATGTTATGTATGTGAGCCAGGTTATGCCTGAAAGATGAAGACTGAAAATAGTTCTTGCCTGCTAAAACATTTATTTTCAAAGTACCTATTATTTAAAGTTATTTTTAAATGTCACTGTTCTTTAATCTAAATGCTCATAGAAAACAAAAGCAACAGAAAAATTGGCTGGGGTCCATTCCCCTGTCTTGAACTGCCATAGCCTACATTACCAAAACCTGTCTGGTCTTTCCCCTTTCACTCTAATATAATGTACTAACAACTGGCACTAGAACTAGAACATGGTTCACCTAAATTTTAGTGTTTACACTATACGTGTCTACACCTAAACTATACACTTAGTGCCCCTTGTATTCAATACAGATGGAGATAGTACAGCTCGTCTAGTCAAGACCGGCATTTGCTAGACCGGGTAACTGTACAGAATCCATTGGCAGCACTGACCAGGACTACCCTGGGAGCTTAAACAAATACCTCAAATTGCAGATAACTACATTTTCATGTTTCAAGCTGTATCCCTAGCCACTACTGGTAGGCTAAAATGAGTCCATCCTAGTTATCAAAAACAGCCAGGAAATTGAACAAAGGAAGAAACTGTGTCTGTTCAGAGAATATTATAGTGCTGTGGCTGTATTCTTATTGTTTAAATTACTCTTCTGTCTATCTCTGTGTGTCTTCATACCTGCTGTGCAAAGATATTTGTCTGTTTCTACCATCATCTTCTTCCTACCATCTCACCTTCATCTTCCTATCTGCTCTTATCCTTTTCCTTCGATTATTTTCCCAATTAATTTACCTCTACCTAATTAAATCTGCCAAATAAACATATGGCCATAGAATGAACCAATATTTGCTGCTGTCACATTATGTATTTTTGTATGCCTTACTTCTTCTGCCTATGTCTAGTTTTCAGTCTGTAATACATATAGTTGATTTTTTTACATTGATTTTTGCAGTGCCAAGCACAATGGGACGTATTTGTGAATAGTTCTTTACATACTACTACAGTAAACATGATTAATAATGTAGATTTTTCTGGCCCTAAAATCTACAGGCTGTTTAAAACCTGCATTTATTTGTTTTTATTTACTTAAATCAAAAGCAAAGATTTACAACTATTCACAGCTCTAAGTGCACCACCACATTGTTATTAACCCAATAAAATCACATCAATATTACAGTAAATTCAACAATAAGCTCTTCATTTATTATTTTGGTTTCCTGCAGCTGCAACACAGTTTAGGATCCCTCTTTTCTCTTACATGTAGTGTTGAATTTATTTATTTCTCTTTCTTCTCCTTTCTGCTCATTTTTTTCGTATACTTCTGATGGTTTTCTGTGGCATGTGAGAAAATCATAACTTTCTGAACTTGTGGAGCAGAGGCTTAATCTAACAACATGGGACCTCCAACAGGGCTATCACTAATATGTGTGCCTAAGTTATTTAACTGTACCATGAAAAGACTACTATGAGATCATATATACATATATATATATATACGTTACTGTGAAAAGCCTCAGGGGAAAAAGATTATAAAATTAGTTAGATAGTTATAGACCCTTTGTGACCTGTAGACAAGTTAGACCATTTATGATCTCTCTGTTTCAGTAATGTTTCCAGTTTCCGGCTTTGTTTCTGATATTACACTAGTTTAATAAGGGACATGTTTATTTCTTCTTTTTCCAGTCACGTAAGTATTTTATCAGTTTGTAGAGAACAAGTATGGTAGTTGATACGACAACCGAGAAAAGGACGTGATTTCTGCTAAAAACAAAAAAAGAAAGCAACATATTTAAAGTTGAGCTAGCAACTAAACTTACATCAACTTTCTACTGACAAGTAGAGAGATGGAACATCAATAAAAAAATGAAGTACATACAAAGGTTAAGTTTAATGTGACTCATAATTTACTCTTAATTACTTACTGATTACTTTCTGTAAAGATAGACATCCGTCGTAATCACTTTGACCTGCATAACCCTCTAATACTTATAACACCACTGACTGCCTCAAGTCAGTGGGTGTCCCTTATTGAGAAAAATGTCCCTCACAGTAAAATGATGCAATACCTGCCATATTTCATATTTGTCTAAAGTTTTTACATTGTTTTTACTCATATAAGTACGCTTGCAATCTGTAGTTATTGCCCTACTACTTATTCAGGTGAAAAATTAGTCTTTTATAATCATCCATTAGTTTATTATTATCTGAAGTGTTTTTGGAAAACAAGTTACACTTTTATCCATAATGGCAAAGACTATGACTTGGTATTTTATCATATGTTTAAGGATGTATTTATGACTCATATACTCTCCTAGAGCTTTGTGCAGTGAGCTTTTGTTGCATTTTCCTGCTGCATTTGGACAATCAGTTGAAGTGGTATGTTACTACATTTCTGTCTGTTCATCTTGTTTCAATAGCTCTAGTCACTCCAGTATCTCAGGAACTAGGCACCAACACCCACTATCAATTCTGGAATTAAAAAATTGTAATCAGGAATTTCTCTTATGACATTCTCTTTTAGGAACTCTTATACTCCCTGTTATTATATTATCTAATATATAGGTCTCCAAAATAGAGACATAAAGATAGACAAACACTCTGTTCTACTTTCCCTAGCTTATTTACAGTTGAAAAATGGATATGTATGCTTAAAAATATATGCATGTGTCTCTATACAGGATGTATGCATCATCTATAAACATATGTATATATAATACTAACTTGAACTCATGCTCATATTCAAGTTCAAGTTCTCATCTGCCTGCATGTCTACACCTGATAAGAAAATGCAGTGATGCTAACTGATGGATTGAAAAGGTATAACTTTATTTTCATCTTGCATTTCACCTCACCATCACTTTCATACTCTCAGACTCTGCCCTGACAAATGCCTGGTGACCTACTATAGTGGAGTGCATGCTGCAACTCACAAAGCAGCTCTCATTTCTTTGAAATCTTTTCCTGATAGTGACAAGTCTACTGCAGGGGCTTGCTGGGCACAAGAGGGATGTCTTTACAGCAGCTGGTGGATCCTGTGCCCACAGTCCAATGAAGCTGGTATTAGAAGCTTAGCTGGACAATCTCAGGGCTTTATTCCAGTTTGTAACCCAGATTTATTTCCTTTTAGAAAGAAAGGTTTGTGGAAAAAGTTGCAGATAAGGAAGAATCCTGCTGCTTATTCAATTCTTCTCCAAGTAGGGAACTGGGCTACAAAGAGAGGTGAGAGATATATCAATACGGATATGACAAAAGAAACAGTAGGTAATCAGCATCAGGAAGAAGATTTGCAGGACAGAGTTCAGGCTTATGCAGAAAATGAATGCTGATGTCTGGCAGTTGCCCAAAGTCAATGTTAACAAAGAGGCCAACTAGTATGAGAACAAGATGAAGATGAGAACCTATTTTAAGCCAAATGTGGCCTTCTGCAGCAATGAGGCAAAAACCTCTGTAACAGGATTTTTAAGAGGTCGTTGAAGTACAAACCTCTGGAAAAGCTCTGACTGTCACAGTGCAGTACAGCAAACTCCACAGCTTTTCTCGACCAAGAAACCTAATATGTACTCTGCTTAGGATGTGAATCTGGCAGCGAGCTCCTGGAGCCTTTTTGCATCTTAAGGTATCCTCTGAAGTCAAACATGCCTGTGTCAGGAATCAAAATGCGGTGAATATGTGTCTATCTATACTTTGAAAAGAGGACAATTATCTCTGCATAAATCTCCAACCATCTCTCCAGAAAACATGCCCCTTATTTCCCACTCTCCAGGGGACCATGTGGTGTCAGGTCCAAACTGCTGAGACTGATATGCAGAAGTCGATATAAAATGGAGTACAAGATCAAAAAGACTGCAAGAGTGCTGTGTATTGTGAAGTCAAAAAATGCTTGCTGACATACCCTTTCACTCCCACTACAGTTCTTCTGGGTTTTTGCTAGTCAAGCACCACTTACTCGTCAAATTCCAAGTCCCTGTAATTTTTGACACCTCATCAGCCTCATCCTCTTCTACAAGATTTGTTTCCAAAAGATAACCACGCTTCCCAAAGTAAAATAAATTTCTGAGAGGTTTCTTCATTATAGGGAGCTTAGTTTTTGACTTTCTAAAGTCAAATAACAGCCAACCACAACAGAAAATATGGAATGAATAGAGTTTTGAAGAAATTTTGGCTAATATTTATCCTTGATCTGGAGGCAAGGTATCATCAATTGGTAGTTATGTCATGTAGGACAGGTACTAGACAGGACTAGCAAAATAGCAGCAAGTGGAGACTTTGTTTCACAAAAATTTCTCACAAATCTGCAAATTTCTTAGTCCTGCTAAAACAGTCTTTTCATTACCCTTCAATCATAAAGATACTTGGAGTGCAAATATTGGCAAATTTCTTATACATTAAGTACTCAGAATAATCTAGACCCATTTGAATCACCTATAATGATGGAAACACCCCTATCAGTACACTAACCCAGTCAACTCCGAGATACATATAGTCCAGTCTATTTTTAGGTATGTAGGGAGCATTATTGTGTGAGATAATTTTTATCCAAACTCGCCCTCTTTTATCAAATGCCGGTTCCATTTCTCAGTAGGCTGCTCAAAGTAACAACCTGGCTCACTCCATTCCCCATTTGTGTCAGAATGGAAACAGACACTGATGAGACATTGACAGGTTGTCTTTCATACAGCAAAGGCCATGTAGCTCCTCCCCTTTTCCTATTGCTTTTCTATTACTACTTGATTACTGGGCGTGTAATATTCAGGTTTAAAAAGAGCAGAGTCACAACTCCTTACTCCCCAAAGCACATGAGGATCTTCAGGGCCCAGAGGACCAGCAAAGGGATTTGAGGTTTAAATGTGGTATAACTGAAACTAGCACTCTGTTGCTGAAGCAAGCAGCTGTGGTGCTGGCACGATCCGCAGCAGAGCACTCCAGCGCTATGCACAGGGGGGTTTCCTGAACCGGGGGAACCTCAGGGGGAGCCAAGTGTGCCTCCAGAAGCTCCCAACTTATGCGACAGCGGCTGATGAGACCTGCGCAGGACGAGGAGCAACAGTGGCCAAGCCCCTCGCTGCCCCGTACAAAAGAAGCCCTTGAGGGAGCACTAGGGACTAGGAGCACTGCAAACAGGGCTGGCAAACAGGGTTTGCTCTGTCAGCAAGGGCGTGATGTGGCAGTTTGTGCAGAAGGGTGCACAGGAAGGGTGCTGTACCTCTGCTGGCTGGACCAAGGAGCAATGGCATCCACCTGGCAGAAGGTAGTGACATATCCATGGCCTTTCTAAGCTCTGCAGCCACCACGACCGACACAGCTTCCCAGACAGAGTTCCAGTGGGAACATGCTGCCATCAGGTGTCAGGCTGCAGTATGTGCCCTACACTTATGCCAGTATCAGATGGCAGTAGTGAGCACACCTATCTCAAAGGGGGAAAGGATCTTTGCACGGAAGTTAACAGGACTCAATGAAAGAGCTTTAAACTAGATTTGAAGGGAGAAAGGGATAAAACCAGGCTCGTTAGAGATAAGTATGGGGGTGGCATGCCAATGTTTGAGGAACAGCGTGCTAGTGAGGTCTGCTAGCCATCTCAATGGAGGAGGGGATGGAGATCAATGCGGCAGCAAAGACACAAGGGTTATTGATGTGTTAGAAACCATGGAAGTGCCTGAGAATGGTCATGTAGGAATTAGGGCTTCTCCCCCCAAAAAAGTGCTGGGATCAATAGCCCAACTGAATTGCATCTAGACTAATGTACGCAGCATGGGCAACAAACAGGAGGAGTTGGAAGCCATTGTGCAGTGCGACAGCTATGACTTAGTCGCCATCACAGAAACATGGTGGGATGACTTGCACAACTGGAGTGCTGCAATGGATGGCTATAAACTCTTCAGAAGGGATAGGCAAAGAAGGAGAGGCAGTGGGGTAGCCCTGTATGTTAGGGAGTGTTTTGACTGTCTAGAGCTTGATAATGGTGATGGATAAGATCTACCCAAGGGTAATGAGGGAGCTGTCAGAAGTGCTCAACAAGCCACTTTCAGTCATTTATCAGCAGTCCTGGCTAACTGGGGAGATCCCAGCTGACAGGAATTTTGCACATGTGATGCCCATCTACAAGAAGGACTGGAATACCCAAGGGTAATGAGGGAGCTGTCAGAAGTGCTCAACAAGCCACTTTCAGTCATTTATCAGCAGTCCTGGCTAACTGGGGAGATCCCAGCTGACAGGAATTTTGCACATGTGATGCCCATCTACAAGAAGGACTGGAAGGAGGATCTGGGGACCTCCAGGTTGGTCAGTCTGACCTCGGTACTGGGGAAAGTTATGGTGCAGATCATCTTGAGTGCCATCATGCATCATGTACAGGGCAACAAGGTGATCAGGCCCAGTTAGCATGGATTTATGAAAGGCAGGTCCTGCTTGACTAACCTGATCTCCTTCTATGACAAGGTGACTGTGACGGTGAGAGACTTCACCGTGAGGTTCAAATTAGATTTCACTGTATGGTTCAAATTAACAATTTATTTGAACTTCACTTACAGATCTAATAACAATATATTTGAACTTCACTCACAGGTCCAAAACGCCACTGTTGCAGGTTTTTATGAATACAATGGAGGAATGCACTATTGCAATCCTAAATCACAGGAGCGCTAGATATTAATACCTTAAAAAGAGTGCACTAATCAAAATCTTAAAGCATGCCAAATACCATACGTATGTTTCTTAATCACTTACTCTCTCTCAGGTAAGGCCTCTTAATCCCTGGGAAGTTACCTTGTACAGCGTCCTGCACAAGGGGGGAGAGAATCTCCTACAGGCCAGCTGCATCATTGGAAAGACTGCCCCATTTCTGCCCAAACCTTAGGGGGTTTTATCTCCTGATTTGATGGGTGGGGGCAGGACTCCTCTGAGTGGATAATATTGTTTAGTCTGATGGTGTGATGGTCCATTAGTCTACATTGACACAAAGTTACTGAATAGTGGTGGAATGGTGCTCAGGGCATTTGTTAAGGGATTATTGAAGGCGCCATTCAGGTTTCGGTTCTTAGCATGATGCAGTGTTCAGGCAACCCTGGGCTGAGCTATTTTTGCAGCTCCTCCCAAGTCATCTTCTGCATAGATAAGGATCTGTTAAGGTGATATGAAGCTGAGTCGATTCCCAACTCCATGCATCTTGCCTTTGTACTCCGAAATCGGTCTAACCAGGTGATCCCTTACAGTTGGACTATTTTTGCAGCTCCTCCCAAGTCATCTTCTGCATAGATAAGGATCTGTTAAGGTGATATGAAGCTGAGTCGATTCCCAACTCCATGCATCTTGCCTTTGTACTCCGAAATCGGTCTAACCAGGTGATCCCTTACAGTTGGACATCCCTTACAATGACCTGCCTAGTGGATGAGCGAAAGGCTATGGATGTTGTCTGCCTAGACTTTAATAAAGCTTTTGACAGTTTCCAACAGGATATTCCTGGAGAAACTATCTGCTTATGGCTTAGATATGTGTACTCTTGGCTGGATGGCCAAGCCCAGAGAGATGTGGTGAATGGAGTTAAATCCATTTGGTCACAAGTGCTCCAGTTGGAGCACCAGGGCTCAGTATTGGGGCCAGTTCTTTTTAATATCTTTATCAATGATCTGGATGAGGGGAGAAAATACACCCTCGGTATGTTTGCTGATGACACCAAGCTGGGCAGGAATGTTGATCTGCTCGAGGATAGGAACGCTCTGCAGAGGGATTTGGACAGACTGGATCGATGGGCTGAGGTCAATTGTATGAGATTAAACAAGGACCAGTGGCGAGTCCTGCACTTACCACAACACCATGCAATGCTACATACTTGGGGAAGAGTGGCTGGAAAGCTGGCTGAGAAAGCTGGCTGACAGAAAAGTACGTGGGGGTGCTGGTTGCCAGCCAGCTGGACATGAGCCAGCAGTGTGCCCAGGTGGCCAAGAAGGCCAACAGCATCGTGGCCTGTATCAGAAATAGTGTGGCCAGCAGGAGTAGGGAGGTGATTGTGCCCCTGTACTCGGCACTGGTGAGGCCACGCCTTGAATACTGTGCTCAGTTTTTGCGCCCTCACTACAAGAAGGACATTGAGGTGCTGCAGTGTGTCCAAAGAAGGGCAACGAAGCTGGCGAAGAGTGTAGAGAACAACTCCTGTAAGGAGCAGCTGAGGGAACTGGGGTTGTTTAGCCTGGAGAATAGGAGACTGAGGGGAGACCTAATCACTCTCTACAACCACCTGAAAGGAGATTGTAATGAGGTGTGTGTTGGTCTCTTTCCCCAAGTAACAAGTGATAGGATGAGAGGAAATGGCCTCAAGTTGCACCAGGGGAGGTTTAGATTGGATCCTGGGAAAAATTCCTTCACTGAAAGGGTTATCAAACACTGGAACAGGGTGCCCAGGGAAGTGGTTGAGTAACTATCCCTGGAGGTATTTAATAGACATGTAGATGTGGTGCTTAGGGTCAAGGTTTAGTGATGGACTTGGCACTATTAGGTTAATGGCTTGACTTGATTATCTTAAAGGTCTTTTCCAACCTAAATGATTCAATGATTCTAAGATTCTATGATGCACTTCTTATGTCATAAAATGTAATTAGTTACTTAAATATATGTTAAAACAGAATTGCAAAATATTTACCAAAATACTTCATGTCTATGAATTATTTAGTTCCAGTAGTCTTACAATAAGACAAGTATTTAAGGTCATTACAGAATCAGCAGAAGAGGCTGTGAGAGAAAGTGACAATGACATTGCTCCCCACCTGAATTAAGATGCTTTATAATCTGGAAAACAGACATATTTTCAAAACACTCAGTGACAGCAAAACTAGCTCAAAGCTGTTGTCATCAAAATGAAACAATGCCCTTGTTGGTAAAGACATTAGTGTCATTCCTGTCAAAAATGATCCAGAAGAGGATACGATCAATAGGTTTTGGAAAATCAGCAATAAAGTAGAGAATATACCTAAATAAAGAGCTAGAAGAGATGATTTAAGCATTGTGTTGGATCTGTGCATTTTTTTTAAAGAGGTTATGCATTACTTATTTCTCTGTATTAACATCTTTAAATATTTAATATTAATAAAATCAATAAGGTCGCCAATCTTTAAAAGAAAATCTTTAAAATTCAAACAAATTTATGACATATATAGACAAGATGAAGAAGATTGCAATGGTCCTTTATTCACACTATTGAATAAAATAGTCTTAAATAAAACTGTATCATATATAAGTTTCTCTCTTACTGAAAGTTAATCATGCCTAGGAAAAGAAACTGCTGGCCACAGTCTCCATCCCAGATCATCAGAGTCACAGGATAATTCAGGTTGGAAGGGACCTCAGGAGGTCTCTCGCCCAACCTTCTTCTCAAAGCAGGGTCAGCTATGAGGTCAGACCCATGTCCATTTGGGTACTGAAAACCTTCAAGGATGAAGACTGCAGAATGTCTCTGTGCCTGGGAAGATCATGGAACAGATCCTCCTAGAAGCTATGCTAAGGCAGATGGAGGGCAGGGAGGTGATTTGAGACAGCCAGTACGGCTTCACCAAGGGCAAGTCCTGCCTGACCAACCTAGTGGCCTTCTGGGATGGAGTGACTACTTTAGTGGACAAGGGAAGAGCTACCAATGTCGTCTATCTGGACTTCTATAAGGCCGTTTACATGGTTCCCCACAACATCCTTCTCTCTAGATTGGAGAGGGATGGAATTGATGGGTGGACTGTTGAGTGGATGAGGAATTGTTTGGATGGTCTTATTCAAAGGGTAGTGGTCAATGGCTCAATGTCCAAATGGAGATCGGTGACGAGTCGTGTCCCACAGAGGGCTATGTTGGGACCAGTACTGTTTTATATCTTCATCAGTGACATAGACAGTGGGATCAAGTGCACCCTCAGCAAGTCTGCAGATTACATCAAGCTGAGTGGTGTGGCTGATGTGCCTGAGGGATGAGATGCCATCCAGAGGGACATGGACAAGCTTGAGGAATGGGCCCATGTGAACCTCCTGAAGTTCAATAGGGCCAAGTGCAGGGTCCTGCACCTGGGTCGGAGCAAATCCCAGTATCAGTACAGGCTGGGGTAATAAAGGGATTGAGAGCAGCCCTGCCGAGAAGGATGTGGGGGTACTGGTGGATGAAAAGCTGGAAACGAGCTGGCAATGTCCACTCATAGCCCAGAAGGCCAACTGTACCCTGGGCTGCATCCAAAGCAGTGCGGCCAGCAGGTTAAGGGAGGTGATTCTGCCCCTTTACTCTGCTGTGGTGAGGCCCCATCTGGAGTCTTCTGTCCACCTCTGGAGCTCTGAGCACAAGAAAGACATGGAGCTGTTGGAACAGGTCCAGAGGAGAGACACACAAATTATACAAGGGCTGGAACACCTCTCCTATGAGGACAGGCTGAGAGAGGTGGGGTTGTTCAGCCTGGAGGAGAGAAAGCTCTGGGGAGACCTTATTGCCAGCAGATTAAGGGAGGTGATTCTGCCCCTTTACTCTGCTGTGGTGAGGCCCCACCTGGAGTCTTCTGTCCACCTCTGGAGCTCTGAGCACAAGAAAGACATGGAGCTGTTGGAACAGGTCCAGAGGAGAGACACACAAATTATACAAGGGCTGGAACACCTCTCCTATGAGGACAGGCTGAGAGAGGTGGGGTTGTTCAGCCTGGAGGAGAGAAAGCTCTGGGGAGACCTTATTGCAGCCTTCCAGTACCTAAAGGGATCTTATAAGGAAGATGGGGACAGACTTCTTATCAGGGCCTGTAGCAACAGGTCAAGGGGTAATGGTTTTAAATTAAAAGAGGGCACATTTTGACTAGATCTAAGGAAGAAATTTTTCACAATGAGGGTGGTGAAACACTGGCACAGGTTTCCCGGAGAGGTGGTAGATGCCCCATCCCTGGAAACTTTCACGATCAGGTTAGACAGGGCTCTGAGCAACCTGATCTAGGTGAAGATGTCCCTGCTGCTTGCAGGGGGGTTGAACTAGATGACTTTTAAAGGTCCCTTCCAACCCAACGATTGTATGATTCTATGATTCTATGTCTATGGAGGAACTCTTCAATTTGCTTGACTCTCTTCATAGTGAGGAAATGGCATGGTTTTTAAAAAAATATTTGTTTGTTTATTAGTTTGTTTTAGACAAGCCATATCCAGCTGTATATTAAGACTGTTCCATGACAGGACTGATGTGTTAATAGAATAGGAGATGTTACTTCGTTTTGTGGTTGGAGGTAGAAACAGGTATCACAGCTGCTTCGCTATTTAGTGCAGGAATAGGCGAAACACTGTAGATGTTTTCAGCACAGCTATTTTCTGTTGAGGCTTTGTTGTGTACAGCTGCAGTTGGTGGATTTTTTGAGACGTTATGGTAAGTTTTACTCACTTTACAAGTACCAGGCTGATTGTCCATGCTGAGAGTCCCTACAGTAAAGGAATGAGATATTTAATTTGGCTCTGTGTTTTCTGAAAAGAGTCTAGAGAATGCAAGACTGGTATGAAATGATACAGCTGGCCTGAATGCAGTGATGACATGTACTAAAAACATGGAACACGTTGCCCAGGGAGGTGGTGGAGTCATCATCACTGGAAGTATTCAAAAAACGTGTAGATATGGCACTTCAGGACATGGTTTAGTGGGCATAGTAGTGTTGGGTTGGCAGTTGGACTTGATGATCTTGAAGGTCTTTTCCAACCTTAATGGTTCTGTGATTCTGTAAAAAAACCTGTAGTGATTAATGATTTCTAATAAGAAATTCTAGGCCTAGAGTTCTTCCTGTAGGAAGATTGTCATCAAATATAGTTAAAAAGGTGTCACTTCCACATTCTTCTTGTAATCTTAGCATCCATGGAGAGTCTATGGGTATTCCAGTGCTGGCAACTGAACTGACTGAGGTGCATGAAATTAAATTCATCCAAAAAAACTAAAAGTATGCTTTTCTGCCTATTGACAAGACATCTATAGTATTTTAGCTGATTCTGTCATCTCTTCTTCATCCATGAGCTGATTTCATCCAAGGACTAAGAGGTCTTCTGTTCTTGTCGGCATTGCAGTCTGGAGCATATTATATTCATGTTCCTGATATTAAAGACCATTTTATAGGACCGGTACCTATTATTATTGTTGTTGTTGTTGTTGTTATACATTAGCAAGTCACTCCAGGAACTCCTAGATCAGATGCTCAATGTGTATTTTAATAAAATATTGTGGCAAACTGACAATTAACAAATATTAGAAAATACATAGCTAAGCGTAATTCAAAAGCTGTATTTTTTACATTGAGTACGGTTTTCTGAAATCAGAATGACAATACTGTACTCTTTACCATTGAAGTGGACTACATTATGGAACTCATATATTACTGTTCTAGGTTTTAACAAAAATAGATTTTAACATAAATAGAAATTTAATGAAAATTTCAAGCGTTATAACAAAATGCTTTTTAATATGTATCATTATAATATGCTTTGCAGCACCACCAAACAACTGTATCAAATAATCAGTATTTTTTATTCTTTTGAACCTAAAGATTAATGCATTTACACAGTGCTCAGTTTTACATTTGGGGCAAAAAGATAAATAAATATGTCTCTTATTTGAATGCAAAAATTGCTTCATATATCTTATGGCTTCATAAAACTATCAGGAGATTTAATACATCCAATTGAATTGTACATTACTGCTGCTCTGCTACACTTAGATAAAAATTGAATTTAAATTATATCTTTTTTAGTTCAATTAACAAACATATTTCTTTCATGATGTTTGTTTCCACTTGGTTCATTGCTCTTCTGTTCCAAAGAATGAATGTTAAATGTATTATTGCCCATGGAATTCTAACCTTTTATTATAATCCATACTGTTAGTTGGGAAAGCCTAAAAATTTTGCTGAATCTTTCTGTAGGGATATCTACACTTTGGAAATGAAGCACTGTTATGTGTATGTAAAAATAAAATGTTGGTTACATTTCAGATGAATTATCTCTCTTACAGATTAATTTAAACTCTTTCATTTAAATATTTGTGCTTTTGCTTCAAATTAACTTTTCCTTCACTCATAATACAATTAATGGAATGCATTACTCTTTCACTTCCTTGAATCTAGTTAAGTTAATTTTGTAGCTCATCTTTATATATTACGTACAAGTTACTTTTAATAGCAGAGGCTTCTTAATGACTGTTTCATTAGTAACTGGTAAGTTGTTTTATACATTTTAATGCTCTTTATAACTTTGGAGTTCATCTATGAAAGTAATTAAAATTATTAAGTTCAGAAGGAAATGACTTTGACTATATGGAAACATTCTTTAAATATTTCTCTTGAGATTGTAAGTACAACATTCTGTACTTCCAGCAGAAACATGTCTGAAAAAAAAAATACATGAGTACCTTAAAATAAGAAAGAAAATATGAACCTAAATTGAAATACAACTTCTAATCTTTGATGAAAATACCATGTAATTTCACAGGCTTCTTTGACACCATATGGAAGATTGGAATCAAGTGTAACAAGATTAGTTATCTTAGATACTTATGCCACTGAACTGTAAAAAAAGATTGTAAAGTTAAAACATACTGTTATTCAGACTTGCAATACTTTGATTTTATAGGGGCCATTTAGGGTTTTTTTTCACTTGGGGAGGGAAAAAATGTTTTTTTATAAACATATATATACACATATATATATCTATATATTTATATAGATAGATATTCCGGGGACTACTTTATCTAAAGAAACAAAAAATATATGTCAAAATGTTAGATGTAATCAGAAAATAGTATTAAGCTTTTGACACTTTTAGGAAAAAAAGAAGAGCTAATTTTGTATGCATTTTGTATACATTATCCTGTTATTATGTCTCATCAGGTGCTACAACTATTGAAAAGTATGATCTCAGAACAAATATATGGATTCAGGCTGGAGTGATGAATGGAAGGAGGCTGCAGTTTGGTGTTGCTGTTATCGATGACAAACTATTTGTCATTGGAGGCCGGGATGGTTTAAAGACATTAAACACTGTTGAATGTTACAATCCAAAGACCAAAGCTTGGACTGTGTTACCACCAATGTCAACACATAGGCATGGCTTAGGTAAGGAAAAAAAAATGTTTTAAAAAGACACCACATTTTTCAGATATTCAATTGTTAATGGAAAACTCAGTACTTTTAAGCTATTGCAGCATTCTGAACAGTAGCGATAACCTATTGTTAGATCGCTAAGAATGTATAGAAGGTTTAAGTACATTTGTAATATTTACCAGAAGAACAGTGGGAAAAAGAAAAAAACAACAACAAATAAAAGGCAGAGGAGCAGGGAAAGATTTATTGAACTTACACCAGTTAGCGAGAAAATTCAAGCTTGTATGCACTGATTTTAAAAAAGGACATCTTTATTTATCAAATGATCAAGGTATTATTTATTTTTAATCAAATCATTATGTTTTAATTTATCTAGTATAATAGGAAATAAATGCTGTAAACACTGTGGCAGTGATGGAATGATGTACTTTACAAAGTATTTTTAGCAAGAGTTTCATGACTGAGAGCATATTTTCCCATAGCCTGTTTTCAGATAAGTTGTTTTCTGTTTCTGTTTGGTTTTTTGGTAGTATTATCCATTAATTGGTATATTAATGTGGTTAAACCGCAACACACTGTCAGGATTAATCAAGCCACATTGTATCCCTGTTCTCTACTCAAAGAAATATAGGTTTAGTGTGGTTTTTTATGATTTTTTAAATTAAGCAAAAACAAGTTATATTATTTCCTTGAAAAAAAAAGTGGTCTATTATGCATATCATATGTGTATATAGTAGAAAAAGTTCTAATTTATTCGATTACATAATTAATTTTGTGATATTTTAAGATTATCCTTTTTTATTCTTAGCCCACCAGAATATAACTTCTGTAAGGTATAGAAAACTGAACAGTTCATGATCTGTTCTGCTCAAGTCACTTGGTCAGACAGAATCATTACAATGTCATGAAAGATAGAAATGGAAAGACATGTTATGTTATCATTTCTATTCCCCTGAGTTACAATCAACAGCAAGTTCTTTAGTGTACTACTGTGTCAATATCTCACAAAATGAAAGTGCTTCCCCCCCAACTTTTGACAATTATATCGTAATATACGTTTGTACAGTGGCTGGCAGAACATATTTTTGCTGTTAAACAGGTCTTACAATAAAAACTAGTGATAGGAATCTATGTTAAATGGCATCATGACACTAAATAGCTCTGTGATTTAAAATTGTTTCCTAAGTTTAAATTTAATTATAATGCTGCAGAAACACATGTAATGTCTTCTTTTTACCAGTGTTCCAGAAATTTACAGAATCTCTTTTTAGTTTCAATGCTTTTCCCAAGGGTGGGAAAAATGCAACAACTTCAGCTATAACACAGGTCAGTATTAATAAAAAATTAGGGAATGTTTGATAGAAAAAAAAAATTCCTATTGACAAGAGACATGGAGCCATGATCAAAAACACTTTGTGTTCAGTTCAAGAATATATATAATTTTGGATTGATAATTCTACAGATGCTTTTGGTCAATAGATTTAAAAAATACGTTTATAATTTAAGTAAAGATGTTCAGGAATGTTGAGGTTATTACTGGAGAAAAACGGGTATGTTTTCGACAGGAGAAAAAAGGGAGCACTCAGGCATTTGACCACTTGAGGGTTCTTTGCTTTTGTATGGAGTCAATTTTGAACTTTTATATTGCAGAAATTGGGGCTTTCTGTAAACAACGTGTAAAATGATGAAGCAAGTATAAACTGGGATTTTATTAGTGATGATGAAAATTATTAAATGCAGTTGTTTGGGCAGCAGTAAATATGTGCTCTTTTTCTTCATTTGGAATTGCATATGAGTCATGATATATTATTTCCTGAGAAGCTTAGTCAATAGAATTAAATTGATTTTTTTCTTTCAATATTTTTTTTTTCCCCAGGACACCCTTAAAGTTATTCTTTTAGTAAATGTCCTTGTAGAGAGAAATTAATCTGCAGTAAGAAACCTTTTTTTTTATTTTCTAAAATATATGTTATGTAATATCCATGTAGTGATAGTGCTAGAGTTGTTTGAATTGGATTTTGTATACAAGATTAGAAATAGGCATCCATCCTTTAGACTGATGTTTTTTTGTTGACATCAGAAAAAAATTTCAGATGTACCTCATTGTAACTCAAGTCACAATCAGGCAATACAATTCACTTTATCCTGTCTTTTTAAAATCTTCAGTAGAACAATGTATGTAGAAGCTGATACACGTAGAAATGAGAAAATGAAAACTGACAGGTCTTGTGAAAGTACATAGTGTAAGAAGTCATCTGTTAGGCAGTTTCAATGCTGTCAATGGAAGATGAGTGGAAGCTATGTTAGTGGTAGTGTTTGGTGTAAGTGGTGCTAAAGAACAAAAAAAGATAAGGTAGACTGTGGGATCCAAAATTATTATTTCAGTTACCAGTGATTCTAGTATCCCTGTCAAGTAGGCCATAAAACAGTATGGAATATGAAACAGTAATAAGAAGACAGAAAGGCAGTGAAAAGCACAAATGAAATATGGGGAAGGTGAAACTTAAGAAACAGAAAGACCAAATCAAAACCCATATAGGGAAAGCAGAATAGGACTGAAAGAACAAAAAGGGAAAAAATGTAAACCAGATTGTGGGTTATAACGCCAGCAAATAAATGGGAAAGGTGTGTGCAGAATTGCTTCATAAAAAGACTTGATAGACTACATAGAAGAGAAGGAGAGAGAGGAAATAGGGAATCAACCATAGACTAATTTAAACCTCAGGTATCAAATCCAGTAGAACCATGGTTAAAAAAAAAAAAAAAGGAATCAAACAAAATATTGATACTCAACTTGTCTTTCCAAAGTAAACAATTTAAGTGCCTCAATTAGAGAACTAAATATCCAGTACAGTTAAGGGAGAAGTTAAAGGTCTTTTCAAGTAGGTGTCCTAAATTGTCTTGCCCTTTCTGTGAACTATGTAAAGAGTGTTTAAGCTCCTATTTTAGGCTAGATTTACACTGTTTGTTAAGCCTAGATTTGAGCTTTGGGTTTTGGCTTTGTCAATATACTGATTGCACAATCCACAGTCAAACAAGTATTTGCAAGATTATCAGCGTGGGAAGAATGATAACAGGGCACAGGTATTACTTAACAAACTCCTGTACAGCTTAGAGTGGAGGTAGGTTACATATTTTTCCTCCTCCCTTCTTGGAAGAGAGAATTTTGCCAGTTGGAATTGTCTGAGTGAAAATGCTATAAATGCTTTAAAAATATTCATTGCTGATGTGAAAACCTTAGATTTATTTATATACCATATAGGCCTAGGGTAGACAGAACTCACTTTATCCAGAATGAATGGTCCCAGAGGACCTAAAAAGTTTCCAAGTCTCAGTTTACACAGTGGGTTATGGATTCAACCCATTGTTCTGAACCAGCTAAATACATAATATAAATGTATAAATAAATATTCTTCAGGAGCTAAGGAGCATGCTTAAAGATAGACTGAGTCAATACCTGTATATAGTGTGATAGTCATGAAACTGGTATATGCAGCAATTAATATCTAAAAGACTAAGTTCAAAAATCAGAAATGGAAAGAAAATATGTGAAATTAGGGAGTTGTAGGATAAAATATCCCAGACTATCTTTGATGTTGACAAAAGTATCAAATGACATTATGTGTTTGCACAAAGGTCTATTTCTATATTTCACTAAAAGAGGATGACCCACCCTGTTTCTTAGACCCAGATAGATTTTCCACTTCCATGCTTACTGCTCTAGAACCCAACATACGAGAGAAGGAAGAAAAAAAAAAAGATTAGCTGGGAAAAAAATGAGGATAACTCTGTAATTTTTAAGTAATAATGAGAAATATTAATAGAGGAAAAGATTGTGGAGAAACTAAGGTATCAGTCAAAAAGTTGGTAAGTTACATAACAAAAGGAATAGGTAAAATCAGAGCTAACAAATAAAAATAAAATAGGACTCTTCATTTATTTTGGCCAAAATAAAAGACATGATTACTCTCCTTTTGGTCCATAAATAATAATGGTACAAAAATACATATATATGCATCCCAATTCAAATATATATAACATATGTGTTTATGTATATGTATACATGTATATATGTCTGTATATGTCATATATATCATGACATACCTGTGTGTATGTATACATATGCACACACATATCTGTTTAGTCTAAACTTATTGCATCTTTTTTCTGTGGACATTGTGATTTATAGCACTATCAGTGCTTTGGTCCATAATATAGAACTAGTAGCATTTTTCAGTTTCTAAGTTATAAGCTACCCCTGACTTCATCACAAAGTAAATTAGACCAGTTTACCTGCATTAGAAACATTAATTTATTGCCAAATCTGTGTGCCTGTAGAAAAGCTGTGGGTCCTTTCCTTGCATGGATGGGGCTCTGAGCAAGCTGATCTAGTTGAAGATGTCCCCCTGCTTGTTGCAGGGGCTTTGGACTATATGACCTTTAAAAGTCCTTTCCAACCCAAAATATTCTATGTTTTTATCATTGTCAACTGTTATAACTTAATGCAGTGTCCAAGCGTGAAGAAGTTTAACTGGTAACTGAATTCCAAATGTAGCTGCATACTTAAGCCATTATATTCCTGAAGCATAATAATAGGGAAGTTTGAATTTTTATTGAATATTTCATTTCTCTTAGTAATTTTACTTTGCATATAAGACCATTTTTTAAATAATACAAAAGCTTAAAGTCAATGCTTTTATTCATTTAAATTTTCTCCTCTGCACTTTAGAGTACAGGACACTGAATAAAGTAATATTTCTTAAATTATGAGGTGCAATTCCCTTTTCATGGATGTAAATTTGCATTAAATGCTAGTGACAAAAATGATAATCCAAAACACTGACACCAGTCAGGGTGGAAATTTGCAATACAGGCACAGAACTATAGATTTACTGACCTATTTTGATTATTTAAGAGGACTATACATATTAAAATTTAGAGAGAATATAAATTCAGTTAAATATTTTATGAGTTTAAGACTAATTAATGTTACATAAAGTTTAATAAAGTGAAGTACTTACCCAGAAAGATATTTTTGTTTGGTTGTCTTTTTGGGGGAAAGGAAGGTTATTTTGCATTGTGTTAACATAGAGAACTAACCACCATGAATTATCTAATAAAGGTAATTAAATCCTGCTTATTCAAAGACAAATTTTGAAACTTTCTTGAACTTTAAAGAAAATAGTTTTCTATTCATTCTGAAAATATTCCAGAAATGTTAAGTCAAATTTTCATCATTTCACTCAGATGATTATTTCTAGTGATTTTCTATATCCCACAGACATAACTGTACGATTCATCTGCAGACTTGCACACGACAGAGTTGTGTCATTAAATCACTGTCAATGGAATGGTAGTGAAAAATCTTAAGATCTTTTGATGACTTATGCCATTTAAAGTTCTTAAGATGAGACCTATTTTTAATAGAAAACTATTGTTTCATTTTCATTAAGATAATGCTTATTATATATCAATTCAAGTCTTTGCTAACTGTTAAGAATATTCTCACTTTTTCTATCTTTATTTTAATCAGTGTCCATAACTCTCTGAGAAAAAGTGTGTTAAATCATCATGTCACGGGAACACAGTGTAATAATTTCTTTATCGGAAACTTCTTAAAGGGTTCATTCACCAGGAGAAATGCATGATCCTTCTCGCTGTTGAGTTATGACCCTGGCTTACTGATGAGTCAACAGAAGAAGATTCTGACTATTAATAAAAAAAAACAGGACTGAAGTGCAAATTGATGTAAATTTAACTATGTATTAATTGATGTGAAATATCAGAAACATTTAGCTCCTGCATAATTAATTTATCTTTGCCTTGATTTTATTCTTACTACACAGTAAATCTCACGAGGAAAATACATATATAAATATAATGACATTAATCAATCTCAGCCTATCCATTTTTTAAATCATTAATGTTTTTTTAGTATTTTAACTACTTTTAAAATTATTTAATTTTTGTCTGTTTCAATGATTTAAATTGAATGAGAAGTTTTCCAAAGAATTTTTAGATTTTCAAAAAGTAATTATTGTTTATCAAATATTTTTAACGTGTATGATAGCTTAAGGTACATTTACAAACTCTACAGTATTTCAGAACTAAGAATTTAGGGCAGGATTCATCCCCCTAAATAGGAATATATACAGTGGAATAGAACAACTGAGGTGGCATATTCCCATTTCCATGAAAAATAAAAATAAATAGCATGTTTAGGATTAAAGAATTTGTGGTGTGGGAGCAGTTCCTGCCTCTCAAGGTGCAATGAAGATTACTGAGAAGACTGAAAACTGGAAATCTGTTTCCTGAATCTCTCCCATTTTTTCAACAAAAAGCCTATATCAGTTATATCCACAATGGAAGTTGATTGTAAATCTATTACCATGGTTTTTAATACTGAAAGGTAAAAGAAATTAAAAGCAAGCTAACTTTAATTTTTCATATTATATTTTATATATATCACTGAATTAATATATATAAAAACTTTTTACATTGGAAGGTACCTGTGTAATTAACAAAGAACATCTTGTCTGGGCTCCACAGTTCATTTTTGTAGTCATTTCAGTAATGGTGTGTCATGTTTGCCATACAAGCATGATTATACTGCTATTGTACAATTGAAAGATCTTTTTTCAATTTATGACATATTCATAAAGTCTTTGTTAGGTTAGAGAGAATCTGTTGCTGTTTGTTCACTACTTTTTGACTGAATATTAGATAACACTATTGCTTGTAACCACAGTTCACTCACTACACAAAATATCAGGAATGCAACTAAAAATAAAGAGTGAAATGTTAAGAAAGTTAACCTAGAACCAAGATGTTTTCCAGGACTTAATATAATCCTTTAACTTTTTATTTATTTATTAAAAAAAAAAAAAATCAAAGTCACTTCTGAAAAAAAAAAAAAAAAGTCTGAAATAATCTAGAAGTTAATTACATCTCAAACTGCAAAAATCAACTTGGGTGGTATTAGTTTAACCAAATGTAGGCATCTGCATCTGAGTAAACGCCCTTTATGGTAACAGAGAAACATAAATGACTCAAAGGTGGATGTAATTTTAATATAATATAGGCTAGGGTAAAAGGTCAAAAATTAAAGGATGAGCATAAACAAGGACCCACACAAGTCATATTCACACTTCAGATGGAGATAAGCTTTGCACAACAGAGGACTGCCCACTTACAAAGCTGGCTACTATCACTCAACAAAGTATTGAATTACATCAGTTATATTCCACTGAAGCCAAGTTAAACTCTGAAAATAGCACTATAAATCTTTTGGTTTAAAATTTTTGTGAAGCAGAACGTTATTGCCAATATAAATTTTTTTATCTACAAAGGAATTCCCAGAACCAGATCATCACAAAAGTGATGATACTGGAACAGCCTTCTTCCATTTAGATAGACGGAAGAGTCTAAATCCTTTCTTTATACAGAAATTTCAATCTAGAGCCTTACAGATATGATTTGGGTACCACAGCTTGAATTATTTTTTGTCAGCTGCACTTGGCAACAGACAGCTCTTTTTTCCATTTTGGTGATAATAGCTTGAGCTAGCTTTATTCAGTTATACAGAAGCTAAGAATCTGAATTTGTACAGAAGAAGACTCAAAGCAATGACAGTTTTCTATGGCTCAAATTTGGTCATGAATGCCATTGACTTTCAAATGTCATTTTACACTACTTGCTTTAGATGTGATTTTGACCTGTAACAATGTTGATGAACAGAGCAAATGCACCAAGTGTAGTTGCAGAATATTGACTGAATGTTTTCATTTTTTTTTAAAACACAGAAGAAAACACTCATAAATAACTCCTTCTTAGCCAAATGATTCAGAATATTCTCAACCAGTCCAGTAAAGCCCTGTGTAGTTGCAATAGTTTAGGTATGCCCTAAAGAAAAAAAAGAAAAGGTTTTACAAAAGAATTGCCAGATGTTGCTTTCCAATAAGTAATCCACTTCTAAGAAACAAGACTGAGAACTTTTTTCTAAATAAAGGTAGAATTTGGCAACTGCAGTTATGTAAGAACATATAGAATCAGCCTATTCCTAGCCTTATGTGGCTCTCTATTCACCCTTAAGTGTTAATTTGGACATAACGGTTTTTAGCCAAAAATTTTACAGAGAAATCATTACATTTAGTCCTGGACCAAAATGCTGTCTAGGTAAAATTTCATGGATAGATTCAGCCATTACATTGGTTGTGCAGTGAGGTTTTGGACTCAACATATTAAAATTCAGCTTCAGATGGATACAAGAGTTTTCTATCAAATATGACTAGGATAAAAGCTTCAGTGTTGGTCTGAAAAAAAAAGTGTTGGTTCTGAAAAAAATAAGTGTTCTTTTAAAACAAAAAAGGTCTGGGTTGTCTCCTTCATAGGAACTTTTTTTTACGTTGTTTTGTGTGCTAGCCAATTATAAGAAAAATTGAAAACTTGTAAGTAAGCATGAATAAAAACATTTTTCAGTGTGCACAGCAAAAAAACCCAAAACAAACCAACCAACCAACCAAAAAAACCTGCAAACCTATAAACACCTAAGCATTAAGTAGAGTGGAATAGTTCTTCAATAGACTAACTTAGCACAGCACAGCAATGCACTCACATAGCTCTATTGTTTACCCTTTCAGAAGCAGCTGCTCAGAGATTAATTTGAGAATCTTTCTTTTATGCAATATTGACTCATACTATGTACCTCTATGTAGTTAATTATTGTTATTTTCTAATGTGAAATCTCAGGGGGAATATGTCATTCTAACTTTCACTGTTTGTTGACAGAAGACCTGAGCCTTTTAAAGTATTTTCTCTGCAATATTGATTTGCATGTATATTAGATTTTTGCTTTGGATTTTTCTCCTAATCATTGGGAACATTACAGGGATTTTTTTTTCTGAATTATTAAGTACCTTGTTGTTGTACTTTGCACCCTTAGTAAGTAGCAGATCATGACCCAATCCACTAAAGAGCTACAAATCGTAATGGCAACACTTAAAATAATTTCTGAGTCATATTCTCAGGATAATAATGTGGCAGAGTTGAGAATCTGGTGTCTCATCTACAAAACTGAATGCAAATAAAGAGGTGTCAGGCAGATCTTTACTTCTATAAATTTACATTATATTAGCATGTCAGTATAATATCTTCTGGCCCAGGAGGGTAGGGGTATTTTTATAATTCTTTTAATCACCCTGATACCTGCCTGTGAATAAACATAGGAAGACATATTTTCAAGAATATGTCACTGAATATTCACTAAGGAAGGTAGGTCAGGTGTAATTCTCCAATTTATCGTATACTGAATTCCCAGCTTGGCCTATGGCAGTCCTATATGCAGCAACCAAAGAATGATCCTTGTGTTTCACACTCAGTTAAGATTATGGCTGTGAGAATTAAATACCAAGTTTAATTAATTGAGGCATAATTTAAAACAAATTGGACTTTACTATCATTACTTTTCTTTATGTTGACACCAGTAGCATGGAAGAAAAGTGGTTTAAGACTTAAAGAGGGCATGAACAGAGTAAGGAAAAGCAGCAATGCTAGTTATAATTAATACAGAATTGTCTATGCTTCTGTGCATGTGGGTGAGAAAGGAAATTGTTAGAAATTTATAGCTACCTGGAAACTAAATAAATGCAGAGCTTAAAATGGTGGAGTAAAGTCTGGGTGTTACTTAATAAAGTTTAATACTTGGAAAACAAGGCACTGATGTGTTTGTCTCATCACGTTCAATGTCATTATACAGCATATGTCTGCCCGCTTCTTAAAAGGTCATTTACTTATTTAAAAAATTAGTTGTTGGATACAAGTTTATCCTTCTAAGTTAAAATTCTGTGTGTCTATAAATATTTATTATAGTATTTATTATAATATTTATTATATTATTTATTATAATATTTATTTTGATACAGATATCAAAATGTAGAGACTACAGTGAAGCTAACACCATAGATAATACTTTCTTTGCCATTTTGTATCCAAAAGTGTCAGAATGTAACTATATTTCCTGTTAATTTGTTAAAATTTCACTGTGTGAAATTAGGTCTATCATGCAGATAAAGAAAGACAGAGTTAGAAATATGATAGGCAGTGTTCCATTATTTTGTAGCATCGCAGAAAAGCAATTTAAAAGTCCCATTCCAATCTCCAAGTATAAATAATTGAAACTGTACAGATCTCAGAACCTAATTAGACATAATAGGTTTTTTTGCTACAGAACTAGTTGAAGGCAATCACAAGGAAAATGCCTGCCATTGCAGGATAATATTCACTTTTAGATCTCATTTAGCTAAAATGTAACACTTTGCTTTCATAAATCCTTAAGTCTAAATGCTTAGGAGAAGTATGTTCCAGGTAGAAAAAACTGTTCTTCTCAGTATATAGTAACATGGTACTACAACTATATTATCCTACTTTCTTGTACTTTTTTCTTTTTGGTTTTTTTTTCCCCTGTATGTACAATTTGACTGCAAAATTTATGTTAATGTTTTTCGAGGTTTTTTTATGGTTCTGGAATCTGACAGTTTCAGATTGTACTGATGAACAGCACAATGTTGAAGCACAATTTAGCTAGGACACCAGCCAGCAACTAAGCACCACACAGCCACTTGTTCAATCCCCCACAGTGGGATGGGAGAGGGAATCAGAAGGGTAAAAATGAGAAAACTCGTGGGTTCAGATAAAGGCAGCTTAATAGTTAAAGCAAAAGCCACACCTGCAAGCAAAGCAAAACAAGGAATTCATTCACCACTTCCCATCGGCAACCATCTCCATATCACGTGCAACAGTTACTTGGGAAGACAAATGCCATAACTCTGAAAATCCCGCCCCCTTCCTCCTTCTTTCCCCAGCTTTACATGCTGAGCATGATGTCATATGGTATGGAATATCCCTTTGGCCATCTGGGGTCAGTTGTCCCCTCCCATTTTCTTGTGCACCCCCAGCCTTCTCACTGGTGGGTGATGTGAGAAGCAGAAAAGGCCTTGACTCTGTGTAAGAACTGCTCACCAATAATGAAAACGTCCCTGTATTATCAACTCTGTTTTCAGCACATGGCCAAAACATACCCTATACCTGGTACTATGAAGAAAATTAACTCTATCCCAAGCAAAGCCGGCACAGACACTTTTTGATCAAGACTATACATATTCCCCCCAAAAAATTATCTTTATTACAGGAAATAAAATTTAATAGGTACTGACTTCTGTGTCACTGAATAAATAACAAACATTGAGTTATTAAGCTTTTCATCATTTTCAGGGAAAAATTAAGATTTCTTTGTACTGTACATACTGCAGCTAACTACTCAATGTATTCCTGAAAAGATGTTTCCTCTTAAGAAAAATAGTAGTTTCCTTTCCTAAAAGAAATCCTCATAGTTAGGTTTCTAGTCTCAGCTGTCCAGTAACCATAAGAGAACTAGCAAAGCCAAACTGTTCAGAATGTCATGAAAATGAAAATAATTCATCAAAAGATGGATAGGATAAATCAGTCCCTCTATGACAGATTTTTTTTTCTACAAATTAAAAAAAAAAAAGGCCTGATTCCACCATTTTCCAGTTTGTTTATTCATATAAATAATAACCTTGATTATTTTGGATGTAATTACCTCACAATAAAAGCCTCCCTTTCTGGATGTATGATTGCTTTTCTCAGCTAACAACAACAGAGCACTAGTATCATGTGGAACATTAAGTTCAAGAGGATTTCTTCTTTTTTTGTGCCTTAAAATTTTTTTGTCAAATTGTTGAAAATGAGATGCAGAAAGCAAGCTGTGAGGGCCTTGTGTCCTTTTTTTTCTCTTAACAACAGTCCTAAAAGAGCTAATATTATTCTTGTTTGTATTTTGCTTAATGACAATAAGACTTCAAGTGTCAGCTGGAAATTGTTATTTTCTCTCTTAGGAACAGGAAAAGCCCATTCTACATAATATATTTTAATAAAAATATTATCTACATATTCTGAGTGTAAATATAGATGGATGTTTATAATCTAGTGGGCATAGAACACAGAAAACAACAAAATTATGTATTCTGATGTCATTTTAGTGTAGGATACTTATAATGAACATGAAAACCTGTTTCATGAAGTCAAGATGAACTCTGATCTTCTAACGCACTGTTCGGTATCTTGACTACAGAAAGATGAAAAATCTTATCTCAAGAGACCATGCAGAAATTGTCTGCAACATTTAAAAAAAATAAAATTTATATAGAGCTCAGTACCTTTGCTCTTTAAGCAAGAGGAATTCTACAGTGTGATAATAGGATTGGAACTCTGACATTTCAACACAGAGTACTTAAAAGAATTTTTTTTTTTTTCTATTAAAACAAATGACCTGGAACATTCAGAAAAGAGAATAGTCTTTTTTAATCAATTTTACTGGAAAATATTCTGCTTTGTGATCTTGGTAGAATGTATTCTTTAAGATTTCAGTTGCCATATTGCCATTTGTGGTTATCATGGGCTATTCAGTAACTTCAGTACAGGTTTTGATACAGAGGTGAGATGTACTGCACTCCATTCTGTGTGATGGGGAGGCTAAAATCAACACCTTTGGGACCACCTTTTAATCCATGCGTGTGATATGAAAATGTCATAGAAGTTCTGGCATCCAAGCTCTGAGAGCAAACCATAAGAACCAGTAATGCTTGAATATTGAATTCCTCATACTTGACACAATCTGCTCTGGAATTCTTCATATATGACAGAGTCCACTGTAATGTAAAGGTTGTATTTATATATTTTCTTGGAGGGTGGTTACTACCTTCTCACTACTACTCAATTTTTTGAAACATATGGTGCAAGCACTGCCTGATTGTAAAAGTAAATACTTCTGCATTACTTAGAACTTTTCCAGCTTGGGTTCTTAGAAAACATAACACAAAAATCAGACTGTGGGGTTTCATAGATAGGTGGATCTGAGTCCAGGTAATAGAGGCATCCAACAGATGCAACAGTTTGTGTAGCAGCTTCCACAAAAGCAGGCCAGAAACTCTGCTGAGGGCAGTATATGTGGGCTTTGTAATGGTGGCTCCAGGGAATATGGCCCTGGAGAAAAGAGGGACCCAGGAGAGCTGACAGATATTTCAAGGATCACCTCCCTTACGCTCAAAAAACTTCCATCTTGATGTGCAGGAGATCAAGCAAAGGCAGTAGGAGGCCTGTGTGGCTAGATTGAGAGGTCCTCATTGAAGTCAAACTAAAAAGGGAAGCATGGACAGGTGACCCAGTAGAAATACAAAGACAGTGTCTGAGCTTATAGGGATCAGGTTAGGAAAGCCAAAGCTCATTTTGAGTTGAATCTGATGAGTGACAACTCATTTCCCAGTTTCCCACTCACTGTTTCCCAGTGAGGGAAGAAAGGCTTTCTCAGGTCACTCAACAGCAAAAGGAAGACTAAGGAAACTGGGATCTCTGCAGACTGGGGCAGGAGACCTGGTGAGAAAGACAACAAAAAAGGCTCAGGTACTCAATGCCTTCTTTGTCTCAGTCTTTAAAACTGGCTTCAGGAGTCCCAGGTCCCTGAAACCAGAGGAGGAAGTCTGAAACACGGAAGATGTACCCTCAGTGGGTGAGGATCAAGTGAAGGAACTTTTAAGCAAGCTGGACATGTACGAGTCTGTGGAACCAGAAAACATACACCCACGAGTGCTGAGGGAGCTGTCTGATGTCATTGTGAGGCCACTCTCAATTATCTTTGAAAGGTCATGGTGACCAGAAGAGGTTCCTGAGGACTGGAAGAAAGCAAATGCCACTTGTATCTTCAAAAAGGTCAAGAAGGGTCTGGAAAGATACAGGTCAGTCAACTTCACCATGATCCCTGAGAAGGTGATGGAGCAAATAATACTGGAAGAGATTCAGTCCATATTAAGGATAAGAGGTTGACTAGGAATAGTCAAGATTAATTTATGAAAGAAAAATCATTCCTTACAATCCTGACTAGATGAATTGCCAGGGTCAAAGATCTGTAATCAGCAGTACGAAGTCCAGATGGAAGTCACGAGTGATATTTACCAGGGGCCACTGTGCTCATCATCTTCATTAATGACTGTCATGGTTTAACCCCAGCTGGCAACTAAGCACTACAAAGCCACTTACTCACTCCCTTCCCAGTGGATGGGGGAGAGAATCAGAAAAGTAAAAGTGAGAAAACTCATGGGTTGAGATAAAGACAGTTTAATAGGTAAAGCAAAAGTCGTGCACACAAGCAGAGCAAAACAACGAATTAATTCATTACTTCCCATTAGCAGGCAAGTGTTCAGCAACCTCCAGGAAAGCAGGGCTCCATCACATGTAATGATTACTTGGGAAGACAAAACACTGTAACTGCAAATGTCCCTCCCTTCTTCTTCCCCCAGCTCTATATGCTGAGAATGATGTCATATGAGGTTCAACAGGGCTAAATGACAGGTCCTGCACTTTGGTCACAACAACCCCATACAACTCTACAGGCTTGGAAAGTGGCTGGAAAGCTGCGCAGCAGAAAAGAACCTGTGGGTGCTGGTTGACAGCTGGCTGAACATGAGCCAGCAGTGTGCCCAGGGGGCCAAGGAGGCCAACAGCATCCTGGCCTGTATCAGCACTAGTGTGGCCAGCAGGAGCAGGGCAGGGATCATGCCCCTGTGCTCGGCACTGGTGAGGCCGCACCTCGAATCCTGTGTTCAGTTTTGGGCCCCTCACTGCAAGAAGGACGTTGAGGTGCTGGAGCGTCGAATACAGTGTTCAGTTTTGGGCCTCTCACTTCAAGGAAGACATTGAGTTGCTGTAGCATGTCCAAAGAAAGGCAATGAAGCTGGTGAAGGGCTAGAACACAAGTCTTATAAGGAGCAGCAGAAGGAACTGGAGTTGTTTAGCCTGGAGAAAAGGACACTCAAGGAAGACCTTATGAGCCTTATTACCTACAGCTACCTGAAAAGGAGGTTGTAGTGAGGTGGGTGTCAGTTTCTTCTTGCAAGTAGCAAGTGATAGGATGAGAGGAAATGGCCTCAAGTTGCGCCAGGGGAGGTTTAGATTGGATTTTAGGAAAAGTTTCTTCACTGAAAGGGTTGTCAAGCATTGGAACAGGCTGCCCAGGGAAGTGGTTGATTCACCTCCCCAGGGAAGCGATTGATTTACCATCTCTGGAGGTATTTAATAGACATGTAGGTGTGGTGCTTAGGGTCATGATTTAGTGGGGAACTTGGCAGTGTTAGGTTAACCGTTGGACTTGATTATCTTAAAGGTCTTTTCCAACCTAAATGATTCTATGATTCTATGCTTCTCTGATTCTATCTAGTATGAAATATCCATTTGGTCAGTTGGGGTCAGCTGTCCCAGCTATGTCCTCTCCCCACTTTTTGTGCACCCCCAGCCTACTCACTGGTGGTGTGGTGTGAGAAGCAGAAAAAGCCTTGACTCTGTGTAAGTACTGGTCACCAATAACGAAAACATCCCTGTATTATCAACTCTGTTTTCAGCACATATCCAAAACATACCCTATACTCAGTACTATGAAGAAAATTAACTGTATCCCAGCCAAAACCAGCACAATTACCTAGATGATGGGACAAAGTGCACTCTCAGCAAATTAGCAGATTACAAAAACAATGAGGAGTGGTTGATGGTTATGCTGCCATCAGAGACTTAAGCAGACTGGAAAATGAGCCAATAATGAGGTACAACAATCGCAAATGCCATGTCCTGCAACTGGAGAGGAATAAACCCATGCACCAGTACAGGCTGGCAGATGATTGGTGGGAAAACAGTCTGCAGAAAAGTTCCTGCTGGTCCTGGTGGCCAAGAAGTTAGACAAGAGGCACTAATGCGTGCTTGCAGCAAAGGAGGCCAACAATACCCTGCGTTTCATTAGGAAAAGTGTTGCCAACAGGATGAGCCAGATGATTTTTCCTGCTACTCAGCCCTGGTGAGACACACCTGCAGTACTGCATCCAGTTTTGGGCTCTCCATTGGATAAGAGACATTTACTTACTGGAGTGACTCCAGCAAAGGGCCACAAAGGTAATTAAGGGACTGGAGTATCTCACAGATGAGGACAATATGAGAGAGCTAGGACTGTTAGCGTGGATTAGAGAAGGCTCAGGGGGATCTTATCAATGTTCATAAATACCTGATGGGATGGAGTACAGAAATTTGATCCATGGTGTCCTCAGTGATATTGGGTGAAATACAGACTGATATGCACGAAATACCAACTAAATGTAAGAAAAGCCTTTTTTTCCTGTGAGGATGGTACGCTGTCATGGATTTCCCAGAAAGGCTATGGAGTCTCTATCCTAGGAGTTATTTAAAAGCCATCTGGACACTGTTCTAGGCAATTGGCTCTATGTGACCCTGCTTTTAGCAGTGCAGTTGGTTAGACATTCTCCAGAGGTGCCTGCCAACCTCAGCCACTCTGTGACAATCTAATGTAAGTGATTCTGAGAGTCTGAAACTACAATGGGAACAGAATTACAGCCCACTGAACACCTTGTTTCTCACGTTTCGATCAGTTTTCTTTTAAGCCTGATGCAAGATCAGATGACAGTAATGTACAGAATGTTGCCAAATCACTTTTTTGTCAATTTTAACACTGTATTTAAATAAATTCAGCCACTGCTTGTTGAAGACAATTGATTAACACATTTTATAAGTCCTCAGTGGATGTAACTCATGTTTATCAGCCATTTTGAAATAACCATTCCATTTCTAAGTATGTTGTTGAATCTACAGTCAGTTGCTGATGATGCAATGAATCAATTTGTTTTCTTAAATGAATGTCATCAGTAATATCAGGACTTCCATTTCTGCATTGCCTTATTTCACTGTTATTCTTTTATTTAAGCAGTTTTATACTTAGATTAAAAAAGCTCATCTCATTTAGTAGTTTTTAAAATGCATTTATTTATAATTTACATTTTGGTATAGTTACTATAAAGTATTAAACACAAACTAAAAAAATGTCTCACTAAATATGTGAAGCTGACTTTGTAAAATTTGAGGGGATTGTTGGTCTCATTTCATCATTTTAAATCAAAACTGATTCATCAATTTAAACAAAGGTTAGATGTTGATTTTTTTCAGTACTACATTTTCATTCTCCCAGAATGAATTTTGGATCTTGTCAAGTAATATATCATTATCCAAAAAATGTGAAAAACCCCTTAGTTGATATGTATGAGAGAAAGATGATAGAAGGGAGGTGAAATAAAAGGAGTGGAGAGGATGATGTTGGTAACAGAACAGGCAGAGATATTTACCAACAAAATAGAGCTTGCTTTCAGCAGCCTTTAGTGGTCTTTGAATTTGCAGTACACTTCTTCTTTTTAAGACTAATTGGTATCATTTTGGTATTCCCATATGATATTTGTATTGAAAAGTAAGCTGAAAGTGGTTGATAGTAAACAAGCTGCTGCTGCATATAGAAAAAAGGAAAATCCATCTAGTTAGTCCAATCTTTCAAAACATAACTGCCTAATCTGGAGATGTTTTACTTTCTTAACCAAAAAGATGAGCATGTTAAGGGATTACAGTCAATATTTCTCCTACTTCCTAACACCATCGTGCCAGGCAAGAGAATTAATGTCTCTTTCTGGGCATTCTTCCTTTTAGGAGAAATCATCAGCAAAACAGAATCAACATCATCATCTTCACTTTCAGAATGAATGAATGCCAAAGAGACTGTTGTGTCCTCTAAGAAAATATACAGTCTTCTGAGTAAATAGTAGTTGAAGAAATTAATGATACTTCATAGCATGTCTTACAAAAAATACAAATTTTTATATTTTCTAAGTCTAACCTTCCATGTCTCCACTTTTCAACATTTGTTTAAGGTTTTCATACTATTTTTAATAACTGTAAAACAAAACAAAGCTATATAGTATGAGTACCTAGAAAAATAAGAGAGAAAACACCCAGCATTTTTATAAAAACTGATTGATAGGAATTTGTCTGCTTGTACTTGCCTTGGGTTTTTGCTTTTGGCAAAACTCCTTTTGACTGCCTTTTCTGTTACACAGACATAGATGTCTCAAATATGTATTAAGTGATTTTTTTTTCCTTCTAAAACTATATCTACATCATAGTGTATTGTTATTAACAAATATTTAATATCATTTTAATAGTGAAGAGGGAATGAAAGCTTTTTATTGGCATTGCAGCACAGAAGTAACAGACTATTGATTTGATTTGATTAAAATCATCAAGTTATTTCATTAAATTACCTGTGGTTGAAGCCATGGATTTTATACATGCTTAATAAAGCAAATTATTGGTTGTTTAAAGTAATGAAGGCATATTAGGGAAGAAAAACTTCTCTTGAACACTCAACTCTACTTTCTTAAGTTCTAATTATACCTGTATATACCTATCCTGTTAATAACCAAAATCTGTATATATATTCAGCAAAATCTGCAACAGCTTTGCAGTAGCAATGACCTGAGAAGGCAATATTTTGAGAATGATTAGTTACAGTTTTCATGATCAAAAGGAATTATTCACAAAAAAGCATCTAAAAAAAATTGGAAAATTTATTGAAAACATGACTTTAGCTGCTCCCAGAATGTTGAAAAATACAATCAAAAGTACTTGATTTACCAGTATTGCAAGGTGCATACTCATTAATTTATTTATTTGACTCACATAAAGATGCTTGGGATTAAATTAGAATTTTTTTCTTCGGAAGCATTAGAGCTGCCACTGTGAGTCACTAAGTTTTCCTATATTAGTAATCAAGTTCATTACCTGGACAGTGAGATATTTAGGTTCCAAAGATTGACCAAGTCAGGAAATTATTACACTGAAAATGTGATATCCACCCTTTCAGGGGAGCCATGAAGCTCTGGGATAGATCTCCTTAGATCTTTCTGCAGGCACTATTCTTAGTATATGACATATTAATACAAAATGGAGGAGAGGAAAAGTAAGAGGAAGAATAAGGTGCTGATAATTGTGATAACTGAGTGCCAGCTCTCACTCCTTGAATGTGTTCCCACTGGAGTGGGAAGGAGAGTGCATGAATGAAGAGTAGAAGAGAAATGGTGGAGTTATTGTTAAGCAACAAGAAAGAAAAAAAAATATTATGCAATTATATTAACTATAGATGCCTAGCTGTTTTTCCCACAGACATGGCTGTTCCACAAAGCATCTCACTCTCTATGTCATGATATATTAAATTATGTGCTAAATCTTACATTTCTGTAGTTTCAACCTGTCATCAATGATAGACCTGCAATTGTCAGTTTGACAGGTTTGTCTAGCCCAGCCTTCAGAGCTGTTTATTTGGGAAGAGAAGAGAAGGGAGATTCCATCCACAACAAATACTCAGAGAGACAGAGTCTATACCAAAGCTGAAGAGACTGTGATATCCATGCCCAAATTTAGCAAATTTATATAGACTCATAGATTTTATGGCCTGAAGCTACTGCTGTGATCATGTAGACCGACTTTCTGTAAGAGGAACACAGAATTTCTCCCAATCATTTCTGCCTTGAGGACATGCCATTTGAAGGAGTCTGAGCATGTCTATCTAAAAATGTATCAGTGTAGATATACAAACTTCAAGCAACACTGAAACTAGCACGTTCCTAAATTCATAATTCCAATAAACCCTTGGTTAAAAAGATCATCATCGGTTAAAAAATGGGCTATTATTCTTAGGCTTAATTTAATAGGTTACTAATTCCAGTCATTGGATCTTTTTAGTCCTCCTACAGTTAGACTCTTAGCCACACAATCTTTATGCAAGTACTTATACACTATGATCAGCTTAACTCTTGGAAAAGATATGTTGATAAGCCCTAGATCTCTTATGGAATTTCCAGCAGGTTTTCCAGATTTTTAATAGTTCTTTTGTAATTCTTTCTGAAGATCCTATTTACGATGCTAACATTTACAACATCTGCATCCATTAGTTTTCATGGGTGTACCATTAGAGGAACTCATCACCAGCCACTACCATGACTACAGGTTTCTCTATCTCTTCCACTTTGCATTTATGCTTCTCAGATATCTACAAATATCAAAGCAAAATTAAAAAAATAAAAGGAGACAAAAACTTAAATTATACATAATATTACTTTCATGAATGCAGCACCTTATTTGGTTTTTTTTCTTATTTACTTATTAGAGAACTGGACTTTGAACATTAATATTTTGAATATACATAGTCCAAAATCATTATTTTCCTTCACATATATAGTCATAACTACACAAAAACAGAAAGAAATTCAATACTGCAGAATGTATTTGTCCAGTATTTTAAAATATAGTGGGCCAGAACTGGACCAGCTCTTAAGAAGTAAATGTAAGGTTGTCAATGCTTTTGTTATTCCATAAAGAAGAGACATTAAACTTGTAAAACCATAGCAAGCTAGTACGGGTGATAATCAGCAGGATGGAAGATTATTTTTGTACAGAATTCCTTCTGTCTTTGTCATGTATGGAAAGAATAATTTTCCTATTGCTTTGCCTGTAGATTTTCCTATTATAGAAAGAATGCAAACTGGATAACTCAAACAGGCAATCTTGTACTGAATCCCTTAAAGTTCTCCAAGCAAAATAAACTTCCGTATTTCTTCATTGGTGTAGCTGTAACCATATTCACACCTTTTGGCAGATGAACATGACATGAATCTCATACCAAACTAACATTTTTATTTTGTCAGTTTTCTAACTACAACATTTCCCTGTGTCAATGTAAGATTAATTTATATGGAAATGGAATTGGACATAATGGTAACAAAGGATGTAGAAGTTATTCAGCAAGGTTAGACAAGTTCAGAGTACACTCTGATGAACTTTAAAAGCCAGTTGAATTCACAACACAACAGCAGGTGGTAAATGCAATGTAAAAGACATTGGGGAAAAAATCTGATGGAATTGTGTATCTCACAGGTGTCGTGGTTTAGCCCCAGCCGGCAACTAAGCACCACGCAGCCGCTCGCTCACTCCCCCTCCCGCAGTGGGACGGGGAAGAGAATTGGGAACAAAACTCGTGGGTTGAGATAAACACGGTTTAATAGGACAGAAAGAAAGAAGGAAACAACGATGATAATACCAACAAAGGAATGTACAAGAACAAGTGATGCCCAATACAGCAATTGCTCACCACCCCGTGATCGACAGCCCGTCCCCGAGCAGCGATTTCCGCCCCCCGGCCAACTCCAGTTTATGTACTGGGCATGACGTCATATGGTAGGGAATATCTCTTTGGCCAGTCTGGGTCAGCTGTTCCGGCTGTGTCCCCTCCCAGCTCCCTGTGCACCCCCAGCCTGCTCGCTGGCAGGCCAGCACAAGAAGCTGGACTGTCCTTGACTGCTCAGCAACAACCCAAAACATCAACACATTATCAACAGTTTCTCATCCCAAATCCAAAACACAGTCTCGCACTAGCTTCTGTGAAGACAACCAGCTCTATCCTGGCTGAAACCAGGACAACAGGGTTCTACATTCATTGTATAAATCCATTATAGAAGAGTCAGTGAAGGCTATTTTCTGCATAAAGACCAGTTAAAAAGCATGACAGGAAATGCAGAGAGAAAATCCATTACATTAATGCAATGAACTTATCAGTTTTTACTGGCATTAAAAAAAAAAAAGCTTAAAGATCCATTAAAATGAAAGAAGAACCATATTTTGGTGAAGAGGAAAGCAAATTTTCTACAAAAAGTTACTTAATGTTTTATCCAAACAAGAATTTGATTTTCTATTCAACTTTGTAATAAGTGAAGAGTATATACATGAAAAGTTAGAGAGTACAGTGTTATTATAAGAAAATCTAGAAAATGCTTTTTTGACAATGTAAAACTGTTTGTTCAGGATTTAAGAGTGTTTATAACTACTAGATATTAGGGTAAAAAACCCAAACAAACAATCCCAAAACCAAAAAATATCACAACTACAACATATTATCTCCTGATTTTCTATGCAAACACTGACACATCTTCCCAAATGTTTGCTACTGGTTGCATTCTGAGATAAGATATTGAGCTATATGGATTATGAGTTCAATTTAATACTCACTTTATTATTCTGGAAAAATTATAGCTGAAACATGTGATTGAATAAAAAGCATTTATAAACAAGACTTCATACCAGAATAATTTGGAGAATGAGTTCGCAGAAGGTTCTACAGAAAAAGACAAGGCTCAGACTTTATAAGAGGAAAATTTCAGTAAGGTCTAGTAGGGGTTTTTAATTCTTTTCTTAAGTTTTAAAAAAAAAAAAACCACAGCACCCAAAGTGCAGGAACACTTTCTGTGAACACTGAGATGAGACTTGTTCCCACTCATTGATAATATGGTTTTAAAGTCAAATTAAGCTTTGAACAAATAACTTTTCTGAAATAGAATAAAACACAGTTTTACACAGAAAATGAAACTTTAAATTGTTTTAAATGAAAGACAGACTTTTCTGAAAGAAAAAAATAAACCTGTTCTCTGAAACTTTTATGATCTATTGTGTTCTGACTTTCTGATGAGTTCAAATCATGTGAAATGGAGTGGAAAAAAAAGACATCAATTTAGGAATAGGATTGGATTTAGCCTGAGATTTTTCAGAATGATGCTCATTTGGGATCATGGATTCATAGAATGAAATTACTGAGCTCACTGTATTGTAACAAATGGTGCTTAGCTATAACTTACGTTCCAGAACCTTCTAAGCTTAGCTGAACATACTGTGAGATAGAGGATCCATCAGTTCCTTTGAATGCGTGATTAAAAACAATCATAGTAAAAATGTATTTCTTATTTAAATATTTGATACCTCAAGTTCCATGTTTTATCTTTTGTTTTACTTTTCTTCACTAGCTAAAAGAATCCTTATATATCCAACATTATTTTCCTGTGAAGGTACCCACTCTTTTGTTTGGTTTTTTTTTAGAATGTAAATTAATGAATCAGTGTAAGTTTCTCACAGTAAGTTACTTATTTGAGCCTTTGAAAATATTTTTTGATTCTGTGCCAGCCCACCAAGCTTCCTGGTAGTGAAGAATTGTGTATTTTCTTCTACATAACTGACAAAAATACTGAAAACATCAGACTTCTATCCCTTCCCTCTGGAACCCTGGTTGAAGCAATTCCATTCAGTGAAATCCCCCTTAAATTGACAATAATTTGAGACCTATCAGATATCCAGTCTATAATTAATTTATTATGTGCTTTACTGATATTCTAAAGAGCTAATTCATGATCAGAATATTATGAGATACAATATACAGAAATCTAAGACTGTTACATCATCCACAGGTTATTCTATGAAGCAATCTTCTCAAGGAATAAAATTAGGTTTCTTTGACAAGACGTATTTTTCATAAAGCCATGTGGAATGGCATTAATTTTATTCCTGTTTGTTAATCCTAATTAATCAAATCTCAATTTTGTGTTTCCATTTTCACTTTGAGTATGCAAGTTTGTTTGTTAGCTGTGTTTTGGAAAACTTCTTTTTTTTACTATTGATAGAGAAAGAATACTTTTATCTTCTCTCACTCTCTCCTCCATTTTAGGAGTTACAGTGCTTGAAGGGCCTATTTATGCAGTGGGAGGACATGATGGTTGGAGTTATTTGAATACAGTTGAGAGGTGGGACCCTCAAAGTCAGCAGTGGACATTTGTGGCAAGTATGTCAATTGCCAGAAGCACTGTTGGAGTAGCAGCATTAAATGGCAAGTGAGTAGGGTATTCTTAAACGGTTGAAACACATTTCTTATAGGGATGAATAACTGTGACACACAGTAGTAAATAACTTTTAGCACATTGTAATAGAGAGTGTCCTTTAAAATAAATGTAGAAGCAGTTGTGCATACCCTCATATCTCATGGCTCTTACATTTATTTGAAATTTATATATTTTTTCTATATTATTTTTGTTTAATATTTACATCAAATGCTTAAGAATAGAGATGTGAAATTTCAGTGTATATGGTATAAACCAGTTCAGGACAAACTGTCAGCTGATTCATCTGACTTTTATATGCTGTATATGTCAGTTCTAGTTAACCAAGTTTATCCATCTAATATAGTCATGTACGCAGTGATATGATTTCTTGTATATGCATTTTGTACCTTGCTTCAGCCAAACATTAACCTATGAAACCTTATTTCTCTGAAGGCAACTATATTCACACAGCAAGTAAACAGAAATTTGATTCTCATTGAAACAGTCAGACTACAATAATTCTAATTGTGTTCAGATTCTAAGTTTCTCTTTTATAACTTTCACTTTTTATAATTTTAATGTGGTACTTATTAAAATTCATTTTCTAGTAATGTGTTATTATGTATTACTTGTTGCTTCTTTTTTTTTAAGTATTTGCTTTTAGCTATTGCTAAAAAGAATATGGTATGAACTGTAATAATTTAGAGGTGGGGGAAGAATCCATCACACCTAACTTCAGATATTTTTGTATAGACATCCCCAACTGAGACAATTGTACTAGGCTGACCTTATGGTCAATGGAAGAAATATGTACTTTAAGGATATAATTTGTCTTACTTATTTTAGACATTTATGTTAGGACAGCATGAATTGTGTTCTCCAAGTGCCCATTCTGTCTCAGATTCTGACTTCTGTGTTTTTGATATTTAAGAGGAGAAGATGAATTCCACTGTAGACAACTGAACATAAATAAAGGGCAGTCAGTAAAGAAACCCTTGGGAATAGTGGGAGCAATGGAGTAAGGCAAATTTCTGGAATATTATTTTCCTCATACTTTATTCCTACTGAACAAGAAAGAAGGATGAGAAACAGATGCAGATGTGGGATGGAATGAGAGAGTAAATGTTGAAGACATTAAAAAATAGTTAATAATAATTAGTATTATATATATAGGGAAAAAAATAACATATCAAGGCTATTTGGTTTCATTGTAGACTATGTTATTGTATAATTCAACAACACACTAAATTTTGCCCAACCCATTTCTTCCAGTTGCAAATCATTCAATTTTGATTAGACAGTTGGAAAAACTCTCAAAAATCCTTTATACGACATTGTGCTTATCACACCTAAGGTACAGGGTTGAGCTAAGTAGGCCAAATTGATTTCTGGGATTGTCAGACTCTTTCCATTGACTATAAAAGTCACTGAATATAAAAGTCAAATAATGAGCTTAATTTAACCCTGAAAAAACTATGTTACAAGACCTAGGAGATTATGTACCTTTCTGTAGCAGCAGGAGGCCTGACAGAGTACCCATAATCCCATCATTATGACAATATGCAGATTTCTTTTTTTTAATTGAATCTCAAATTAATTAAACTACAGGCTTTAGAAATGTTAACTAATTTTATAAGTTTGTGATATTACAGTTGTGTCCTATTTGCAGAGTAACTCTGGATTAAATAGGCTTTATTGGATACATTCATTATTAATATTAGATTATTTAATTAATGGTATCAGATATTCAGATGATCTACTTCTCATCTATGACATTAGGAGTTTGTTTTATGTTGTGAAATCATCTGCAAACCACTGAAGCTTAATTGTAATTTCTTTCTCTTACTAAGTCACAGTGGCATTGAAATGTTCCAGAGTAGATCAAATGGACAAAGCTGCTTTAATAACCCTGTTACTTTAAAAGAATCTGGTTTCAATAGTGTATGAGCCATGCTGCAAACTAGCAGAGACAAGATCTAGACAAATAACCCTGCAAATATAGATCTCAAATTAAGAAGAGCTGCATATGATTATGTATATATATATTCCATGTGTGTTTCTTTTGCACAGCTGAGAATGTATTTAATGCTTCTCAGTTACTAAATGCTCAACTGAATTTTGCATGACATATAGAACACTTTTAAATTAAAAGATATGTTATCTGTGTCTCGGAAAGGTGGAGTGGACACCACTAAAAACTGAAAAGCAGTGGTCTCACTGAAGCAAATAGCAAATATACTACCAATTTCTACTTTTTTTAATCCGAATAACCATCTTTAAAAAATATCCCATATGCCAAGAACTGAAACTTAAAAACATATGTAAGGACCAAAACTTTCAACTCTCTGGTGCTATTCTTACCACACTGCTGTTCCACACAACTGACATGTGCTGCATTCCTCTTCTGAGCTTTTTACTTTGAAATAGGCAAACTGTTACGGATTTACTTTTTAAAAAAAGAGATCGTAATGATATTAGAAATGGATGTCTCAATAAGAAACAAGATGTTGGCTTTAACATTCAACAAAGGAGATAATACTTTAGTTATGGAAGTTCTGAGGCATCTTTTCATGGTTATTCTTTATATTTCTTTTCTTCTGGACTGAATTAAGTAAATATATAAAATGCAGCAGGGTTAGACTATCTTTAAAATGAGAGACTTAGAAACTATTCTATGTGTGTATCTCCAACACTGCTTTGGACAATTTACGTAAAAGGGGTACTGTATGCCAAATACCCCAAATGTGAGCTTATTAAATACTTGAAAAAATACAATCCCTTTTTTTTTTTTTTTTTTTTAATGCTGGAAACTATTCCATTTGTGATCTTCCATACCTCTGTGGTCTGCTTCATTGGTTTTCCAGTTAAAGCCCTTTTAAGCAGAAAAAATGATAAATTTTACCATAAATTTGGATGAAAACTGTGTTTTCTATAAGCTTATGGTGGAAATAAAAATTAAAAACTTTTAGATTCTGATCTCCTTAGGCTCTGAGATGATTAATTTGTAAGTAACTTATTAGTTCTTAATATATTGAGCCTTTTTATACTGACTTATATTTTTGAAGCTCACTTGTATAGTCTTTGCAAGTAAATTATCAATTTTTTTGCTGCTCAAACAAATGGAAAGCAATACTATTTGAATTTGGCAAAACAGGGCAAACAAAACTGAATGTTATTTCATTGAAATATGTTTTTAAATTTAAACTGAGAGTGCTGTATTATACAAAAATCTTTCCTAAAACCTGAAAAGGATTATGTCAACATGTGCATTATAATCCAGTCTGGAAAAACTTTATATTATTGGAACCATAGAACCCTACTGAATTTGCTAGAAATTCAGAAAATGAAATAACTGAATAATTTTTGTTGTTGTTGTTGTTTTTAAACTTAGTCTTCTTGACAGGGTTCTTTTATATAATCAGGTTACATTATCATATTTTGAGGTCCGAGTACTGTTTCACCCATGAGGGCTTAATGGAACATTTTCCTCTCTAAGCATGAATGCTTATTACACTCAGATTTCCCACAGTAACAAGATACAGTAGATACTGTCCTTCAGTCAGGAACGCAAACAATAGTCCTTTCCTTAAGTGGCTTCCTAAACATGAGGCAACTAATAAAAGGGGTAGTTTTTTTTCTAGATAAAAGAAAGACACATAACAGATCTATTCTACCAGAATTTCAATAAAGCAGTTTATCTGGTGTCACACAGGAAATAATCAGTGAAGATGGAAAAAAAAGATGAATAGTATGGCGATTTTAAGAAGAAAAGTACTGTATGTGACAACTAGGTCATCATAAAGTTACTGCTGGAATTCTTTAAAGATCAGCCTTTGGATAAAGGAGTGTAACAGCAGGAGCATGATAGTTTAAATTATCAGATCATTCAAAGTGACATCAAAGGGAACATTATCATATGGGACATGATGGACCATTCTACAGAACTATTTGGATGACTCTAAGAAGCAACACAAATAGGATATTTAGTAGTATATAACGTGAATGGATAAGTCGTGTTTGAAGAAAGTTAATGTTAGAAAGTTGAAGAAGAGGGGAAAAAAAACTCTGTACCTTGTTAGTACAGAAAAACCAGTAGAAGGAATCTATGAAAAAAGGAAATGCAACTGAAGAGTACATAAAGTTTTCTTCATTGTGGAAATATTTATGCTATTTGGACTGCTGTGTTCAATTCTGGTCATGTATATGAAGAAAGTTTAACTGAAAGTGCAAAGCTTGAATATCGGGTACCATGACTATCAAGAATGCCTATCATACCAAAGAATAGCAACAGAAGTATTACAGTTGGCAAAGGAACAGATAGATACGAATAGATAAAATTCAGATGGGAAAGTAGAGGTAGAATAACAATGATAGGGAGACAACAAGAGGGTATACACAAAACTCTTACTGGGTTTGAATTGCATGTTTATCAGTTCATAGAAAGGGTAATATTATCTTTTTTCACACGACACCAAAGTTTGAAATCCAATAATTTTCCTTTGTCAGTAACATTTTGTTTTCCCAAATCAACAACTGGTGCTCCGTAGTAGTAACTATCTTTGTTGAGGCTTTGGAGATTCCATCTCTTTCATCCTCATATTGTTCTTATAGTTAAAGAGTAACGGAAATGTCAAGGGTGTTGGCCTTACTATTTACTTTTTTTAACTTGATGCCTTTATCAATTTTAACATACTTTGGTATCTACTGTAGCATTTGCCATGACAGTAGACTTTCATGGGATGAAACATGGACAGTGCTTCCTCCTGATCCAGAAACAGCATCGTCTTTTCTGCCTTGTTATTGTTAGCAACCCTGTTGCATAGACTGGAAGAGAAAGAGAGCATGAATTCATTTATGTCAGCAACAGGTGTGGGTGTTAAAACATTAAATGTGAAATGGAAATTTACACTTAAAAAAAATCAGGAAAAAGTGGTGCTTCTTATATGCAGATAACGGGGGAGGTCAGAAGTTGGAATGATTTATTGGAATTGTTCTTTGGGCGCTGACATAAGAGACTTGTAACTAGTATGCAATATATACTATATAAGACTAGCATTCTACAGTTTACAGGAAATAATGCTGAAGCCATAGTACTCTTCTACAGCATGAGTTAGAAGCACCAAGGTACCAAAAGAATGAAAAAAAATCTTATCTTTTCCAGAAACTTTTTTAAAATTGCCACTTATTTTTTCAAGATAACGATCTTAAGTTCTTAATTTTTAAAATTCAGAAGAAAAAAATCTAGTTGACAGTTTCAATCCAATAAATACCAATCTTCTCAGTAACTTAAAATGTAGTTGCCTCCAAGACTACAGTAGCTATATATTAGCTTTCTAGTAAAAGATCTCTAATATATGAAGCATGCATTTCCTAAGAACACTGAACATTTAAATTTTTTTCATGTAATTTGATTTCAGAACAAATTTTATTCTAATGGGAAAACTGTAAGTAAAAATGAAATTAATTTTACACACTTTCCTCTGGAATATATACCTAAAAAAGACTCTGTGTATCATACATATTTATATTATTCCAAGTAATTGTATGACATAACCATACCTGAAAATTTTCTTGATTTTTCTATTATATGGCCATAAAAATTACATTACCAAAACATACTCCTGAATTTTTACCTGTATGTTGGAAATTATCAACATTCTTTTTATGCACCTATAGCTTTCATGGCAAAAAGACTGGCCCTTTATTTTTGTTCTCTTTAACAGATATCAGAAAATCTGGAAAGAAAAAAATTCTCAGCTGTTAATATGATCTGCAGCTTTACTTTAAATGGTAGAACATCACAGCAATGCATTGAGTTAAGCACCAAAAGTCATGACTTTGGCACACACTAAGAAGCAGTTCATCTACACTGTAACATCTTGTGGAACCAAAGAGAAGGGAGTTCTGCCCAGTATTGATTGCCACATCCTCAAAGATGTGCTTTAGTGAACTTGATATTTCCACCTGCTGCTGCTGTTTATATCAAGGATCACACGCTATTATTGATCTGATAGATGACGAAAAGCAAGGAATTGGCTAATCCTAACTTGTAAAAATATAACTATTTTAAGTGCCCTTTCAAATAATCTTTTACTTTTCTTTCATTTGAGAAAATAAAGTTTTATAAATATTTGTTTTCTCTGAAGAAAAGAAAAAGAGCAATGAGAAATTCTGCAACAGAATATTATTCCACACCAATATCTATCTGACTTATATCTGATTCTTTCAACAAAGAAACTGCAAAGTATTTCTTATTATTGTCATAGATATTAGTAATTCTATTACAATCGCTTTTACAGTCTCTGCCTGTGTTTAGGCACCGTACACTGAGGAAAAAGGAAAGGGGATCCTGTGAACTGGGAATTACTTATGCATTACTGTGGTGGGTGAGCCTTGGCTAGCAGTCAAATGCCCACCCAGCTGCTCACCCACTCTCCTTCATTAGACAGGGGGAGAAAATAGGCTGAGAAAGCTCATGGGCTGAGAGAGAGACAGCAAGATCACTTACCAATTGCTGTCATAGGCAAAACAGACTCAACTTGGGGAAATTAATGTAATTTATTGCTAATAAAAATAGACTCTGGGCAGTGAGAAACAAAGACCAATTTTAAAACACCACCTTTCTTCCCTCTTTTCCCAGGTTCAGCTTATGTCTGTCATTCCCAATTCCTCTAACCCCAGTCCTGAGTGGTGCAGGGGAATGGGGAATGGGGGTTGTGATCAAATCCATAATTGCTCCTTCCTCCTGACACATTTTCCTTGCTTCATCGTGGGCTCTCCATAGCCTGCAGTCCTTCAGAAAATATCCTGCTGCTCCAGCATGGTGTCCTCCAGAGGCCACAGTGCATATATCTGCTTTGGTGCCATGGAGCACCTCTTCCTCCTTCTCTGATTTTGGTGTTCCTTCTGCTGTATCTCACTCTCTTTTTTCCCTCTTCACTCTGTGTGGGACTTTTTGCCCTTTCTTAAATGTGTTTTCCCTGAGGTACTACCATCTCGGCTGCGGGGCTCAGCCGTGCCCTGCTGTGGGTCGGTTGGAGCCGGCTGGAACCGGCTGTGTCTGGCATGGGGCAGCCCTGGCCTCTCCTCACAGAGGCCGCCCCTACAGCCCCCCTGCCAGCACCTGAGCAGTTACTGACAGTACAATTGCAATATTTATTTTTCCACACTTAATCGTGAAATAATCGCCACATACTGGACATTTTTGTGTTGAGTTAGGAGATCAGGTTTCTTATCAAATGTTGTCTAAATAGAGTTTGGAAAAGAAAGCATTATTAGAAACCAGTAAGGAAGCCATATAAATTAGGCAAAGGTGAAAGATGAAGAATGGGGATGGGCTTCAAGTACCCAAGCAGCAGGTCTATCTTGGGGCAAATGACCAGCTCTGTCCTTCTTTTTAAAGCAGTTTTGAGAAAAGTTAAGTTGAACATTTTAAAAATATTTGAGCTTTCAGGAGGTTGGTGCAAAAGCTCTAATTGTGGATCTTGTTTCATAAGTTTGGTGCCAAAGGCAGTAACTAAATGCTCAAACACTCTTGAGGACGTGCATCACAATTTATAATCTCAAGGAAGATGTCAACATCACGACTGGTGATTTTATAAAACAGGAAAATTAAATACAAATACTAAGGGCAAGATACTTACACTGACCCAGAGATGTTTTCTTCTATAGGAACAAGACTCTAAACATAGATTCTCTTAATGCAGTCCAACCTCTTTCACACTGGAATTATTTGGAAAGCCTCATCTTTCTGCATTAATTCTGTTTCCTTCCTTTTTCCCATTTATCTTATTCACTGATATTTGAGTGTATTTCTTTTTCATATTTTTATTGAAAGACAGTACAACATAGAAGTATATTTTGTGGTTGTGTCCTTTATGAAATTATTTATTATCAATTGGAATGTCAGATTTTTTCTATTGCTTTAATGTAGCAGATAGAATTTATAATGGCTTTCCACATTCTATTAATTCTACTTAAGTATTCATAGAAATAGAGCATACCAATTTTTTTTTTTAATACATATGTATTTACATATTTACCATTTTGTCCCTTCACACCCATCCAAATTAATTTGTTACATTTTCAATTCAATTTGTTAGGTGGAGAGACGTTAATAACATCTCGCTTTATTTAAAAAAAAAAAGTTTTGTGTTTATTTATATTCAGTTACATTCATTCAGTTTCTCCAGTTTTGCAATAGTTGGATTCGTTTAGTAATGGATTTCTGTAAATTGGATTATCGTCTTAGCAGTATGTTTCCAGCTATTCTCTTTTTCATTTTGAATGGGAAACAGAGAGCTGGACAATACAGATGTTGGTATATGTGCAGGGGAATGTTTTGTTTTCAGGTCATTTAATGAGACAAAGCTGGAATGAAACCTGTGTTATTTAGATCAATATTGTGCCTGTGGTAAATAGCAGTTTCTTTAGTTTAATATGTCCCTTATGACTGTTATGCATTATTGCAAAGTGAACATCAGGAAATTTAGCTTGCTGAATCTTCATCTTCAAGAAAATATCAAGATTCAAACCAAATCACTGTGTACAAGAAGGGTTCTCAGAATTGTCTTGCAGTTAGTCCCTCACAGGAATATATCCATTTTGTACTGACCTTGGAGAGGCATAGGTTAATAATTCCACAAAGTCGTTAATAGTAGTTCAGTGTTTGGCACAAGAGAATTAGCAATGTATTACATTCATATAACCACCTACAAAACTTGACTGCATGGCTGATTACAACCTCCTCCAGGAGTTCTGCTTCTTTGCCTTCCATGCATCATATAATAAACTATCTGTGGCATTTTGTCTTAGCAGAATTGTTAAAGCTCATTACTAATTCAGTGTCCTGGGCTGATCTTTTGGACTTTTGCACACAAAGTCGTATTTTTACATGAGGGTCCCATGCAGCTCAGTGAATGTGCAATTCAAGTCGATATGATTTAACTTGGTATTTTACAACCATCCTGTAAAAAAGGAGTCTCTGCACAGGCTTACTTCTTTTTACACGTCTAGGCTATCCTTAAAAAAGGCTAGAACAGATACAAGTTAGGTAAATATATGTGACTCTTAGAAAAGGACAATGAAAAATTATGAAATTTTACAGTAAAACCAGTATTTTTCCTACAGTCCAAGGAAGGCGTATATGCAGCTAGGATGTATAGCTCTTTAGAACCCAAGTTATTGTTAGGAAACGGCAGATGTTAAATACATTGCTGCATTGCAGGGTGGGAACTTGATGAGTCTCCTTTCTCTTGATAGACTATGGTCAGGCTCCTAGATGCTTAGGCCACGTTTCTATTTTACATGTCTACTGCGCATCTACATCTTTTTATGTGTACGCCCCACCATGCACTTCTCTTCATGCATCCACACAAACAAGATTTTTGGACTAGCTGACTGTTGATTGGTATACAGCTAGCATGACTGTCATTTGCTGTAAGGTCTGCCATTCAGTTTTTGTAATAAGAAACATTTTGTCTTTACTACATAGTTCTTTTTTTCTGTAAATTTTGTAATGAACAACAAATTCTACATAGATAATGAACATAACATAGTATGGTATGCATTAATTTGGGCATGTAAGGGTACTTGGGACAAAGCAGACATAGTGAGTTAACTTACTCAGTCCCAATACCTGACAGGAAAAGGCAATCGGGTAGCTCCACCTAACTTAAGCTTTTAAATATAACATATGTACAAATCTAGACAGCGGAAGGCTATGTGGATAATGCCTAGAAAGATTCATAGCCAATTATTTAATTGTGCAGCTTCCACAATTAAACACAGACTTTTAAAAAGCATTCAGCAATCACTGTCTTATCTCTCATCGTCAAAACTGCAAAAGATATTAGTATCCCACATTCCGGATTATTCTGAAGGTCTGGCTTTTAATTTTTACCTTTAGCAGGAGATGAAGTATGAGAATTCCAGTCTGTCTCAAAGAGTTCTCAGTGCCTATATGCTGGGACCTGAATGAAACCTTTGCTCAGTACAGTCAGAGAAGTCTAGCGATACTCCTCTGACCAAATGCAAGCATTTACTTGACTTACATACACGCCCGTATAAACACATGTATTTGTGTGTGTATATACATGTGTATACACGTTTTCTTATTTCTACATACGTTTGAATTTGGAAGGATATTTAAATATCTAAATCTTACTGAAATTAAAGAAAGCTAAATATCTAATTTGATACTCAACTAAATATCTTTATGGACAACAACCCTTGCAGCAGCTATCACATATCTACTACTGTCAGCAGAACAGAATACCATGCTGTCTCCACTGTTAACTGATATTTCTATTTTTCTAATTTGAAACTGGATTAACTCCTTAATAACTACTATTGGGGTAAAATGAAATGTCTTTTGACTCAGTAGACCAACTTCAGCTGAATCTTTCATTATTGCTTGGATTCATTGAATTGAGAAGGATTTGTTCATTGTGAAGGTCATAGACTAAATGATCTAAGACTTTTTTCAAGTCATCCGTATAATTGCAATGCACCGATAATTTTTATACTTCAGTAAAAACTAGGGAACTGGCTCAATATTATTAAATAAATGAAGTATTAATATGCTGTAACTGTGATTTTTAAAGCTGAAGTAACACTTCAAAATTTCATGCCAAGCTAACAAGGTAAGAAAGTATGACTGAAAGAATTATATTTCCCATCAGAGCTTTTTTTTCTCATGTTTTTTTTTTGCTTGAGGGTTTCTTTGCTCTTGTGTCTTATTGATGATTCAGTTATTTTTTTATTAATCCATTTGAACTAAGAAAAATACTATACTCAACATACATAATTACAGTCATAAAAAGAGAGAAAATATATTCCTTACTGCATGTTTTCTGCACACAATATTCTCACTGACTACAAATGAATGCTTTTAAATCAGTATGTTAAGAATGACATGGATATTTTGCTTGATACTGAAATACAGCAGTATTTTTCCTTGTAAAAAAAAAATCATGCTTTCACACATCTGTTTCCATAACAGATCTTACATTATATACCCAACTAGAGAGTAAAATAAAATTTGACTTAGGGTAATATTAATTACTTATTAGGTGTTTTATAAATGTAACCAATTTTATAAAACCCTTTTGCAATGGGAAGAATGAGAAACATATTTCAAAGACTAACTCACAAGTTATCAGCCTTAGAATTTTTTCATATAAGCTTTTTAAATCTTGTCTCTGTTCTTACTATATTTTACCCTGAATATACTTTGACTTATAAATAAATTTATATTTTAATTTAAATCCTGTAGAAGTTGTTTCAGGTTCTTTTATGACAGTTTTGACACTGCTGGTGTTTTATAAATGTGCTGTTTATTAACTGCTGCTTTTGATCAAACTCTTTTCACATAAAGGCAATTATTTTACCTCCTGCTATAGGGAATAAGGGACATGTGTTGAAAATATTCTTCCTTAACCGTAGAAACTACAAAAAAGTGTAGATATTCTAAAATATTTTATTTCAAAATCATGCAGTAAATGAATACTGGGACAGAACAAAATGGAACAACTGTATTGTCTAAAATTATTAAACTGACAAAGATGATGAATATTGTAAACACATTAGCTCAGTTTAGCACAAAGTAATTTTGTGAATTCAATAACAATTTCTTATTTAATGACAGATTCACTGTTTTTTTTTTTAATAAATAAGAGAGCAGATAAAGGTCCTTAAGCTCATGCTGTAGTAAATTATTAATTTACAAAGATTATTTTGCCTTAATTATTTTATAGCCTGATACAGTCAAGAAAATTTCCAACTGGTGGAATCTGCATTCAATCACTGGTCTTGCAGAGATAATGTAACCCATATAACTTTGATTAGAATTACATTTACTTGAAGCAGGTTCTTTCTATTAGGAAACTATGCTTTCTAGTGTAGGCAGTAGAATTTTGCCATGCAAACACCATGCAAAAGGTGTTTTTCCTCTCAATATTTTCTATCAGTGGTTACTATTCCTTTAAGTGCAGACACTTACTCTATGGCTTTTTTTTCTTCCCTTTTTTTTGGGTCAAACTGTATGTATTTTTAATTTACTCCACTAATGCATCACTGCACCAAATACATGAAATACCATTCCAAATTTACACACAGAAATGAGATTTCATTAATGCTTTCCATTCAGAAAATCATAATTTTTTTCTTTTTGCCAGTGAAGTACTGTTCATTGGCATAACCAAGGCAGCATGAATAGAAATCTTTCCTCTCCTACAGTCTGATTTCTAGATCAGGTATGGACTGATTGAGCAATACAGAAGTCCAGCACTGATGAAAATTATTACTTTCCTCTCACTTCGACTGGGCATATATCCTTTGTGCCAGAGTAATTCTCTGTTGCTCTTGCAGACACACTGAAAGGGCAGAAAAAGGTATAAAGGGGCCTAGGCAAGACTGGATATGGTCTTTGATAGTCACAGTGAAAGAATTTTGAAAGGCAAAACCTTGTTAAGAAAGGCAACAAAGGCATGATTCAACTGTTTTCACAAGCCATACTACCTCACATCAAAGGCAGTCTGTTTTTTTAAGGTTAGCTTGTCAAACTGAATTTAAAAATGGCTTTTCTGATTAGTTATCAAAGGTTTGTAATGATAACACTGAGATAAATGCTTTTGATCCAGCCGGTCACAATTTCTTTTAATGTATCCTACTTTGAAAGCTCTACTGCATTTTCTAGCCATTTTATACATATATATACACACACAAATGTTTAGGAATCTCTATCCATTTTAATACAAAAAGAAATGACCAAACTCCGAGAAGACAGATTTCCAGCTCAGAGGAGACTGTTTGGTCTAAAATCATATCTATGCACATTGTCTGATTAAGCTGAAATACTGATCATTGGGGAATAGAAATCTATAACATCTCCACAGGCAAACTTTCACTGAGATCAGTGGACACAAAAGTACTCAGTACTGGATGCTTTCTTTTCCTTGTCAATCTTCCCCTCTAAACAGTGATAGCTATAATAGAAATCCCAACAGTTTTGATGGTATACACAATGAGGTGCAATTCAGTTAACAGAATATTTCCCACCCAAAAATGAATGAAGATATGACTATTATGTGACTGTGTTTATGATTATTTCTCAAGCTTTATTTTTGATTATGCAATGTTGAAAATAGAAGTTTTACAATACTGCAGGTACTTAAAACCTGTTAAGGTTGAAATCTACAAGAAGCCTACAGACACCAGTAATCTGGGAGAAATAGAAAAAAAATGAGCTATGTGTTTGATGCTAGTTGAAGTAATATCTAAGATAAGGTAATATTACTAAGATAATATTGTAAATTAACACTGTGAAATTAACAAACAAATAAAAATTTGAGGAACTTGAAATTTCTAAATTCAGAGTTACTGGATTATCTTTACTCTCTGAATTCTTAAAGTACTTGCACATGGAAATGAAAGTCTACTTAGAAGTATTTTCAACAAATCATCCAGAGCAGAGGTGGTACCTGGTAACTGCAGTAATAAAATTAAATATAGTTAAGAGGCATAAGAGTAACCCTTGAAATTGCAGGACTGATATTTGATCATAGAAATGCCAGGTTTTCAGGCTTTTTTAGAGAAATACATTATACTTTTCCCTATAGAAAATTTTACTATAAATTGTTACCAAGAAAGACAGAGCTGCAAAAATGGATTCCTTTAAGACACCTAATAAAACAGGAATTGCTTCCAGTCTTCAGCCAAGTTGCCTAATCCATAGTCACAAAGGCCCAAAATGACTGCAGAAGCACTCTGCAACCAGTGATGAATATTCAGGATACTCTACAGCTAACTGAAACTTTTGAAATATTTATATCCAGAGACACTTAGTAGTCTTACTTCCTTCTTAGTGGTCAGGGTCTTATTTTGCATTTTTTAAAATTGTGTGAAGTGCTTAGATGTCCAAATATTTACTTAGAAATCTATTTGGAAATCTCAAGCTTCAGTTTTAGGGATCAATTCACTTATCTACATGTAATTGTCTACTGCCATTTGAATTGTCTCAGGACAGACTGCTTGACCTCCAGCAAACATCCATGTTTCTCCTGTGTAGTCTTTGTCATATCTGCCTGCCTGCAGGGAATGCCACCATACCCTAGATGTCACAAATGATGCTTGATCACTGTCTATGGGCAGCTGAATGAAGTCCTATCTCTGAAAATAAAGACAACATCCTTGCAGACACCTATGTGTAATGCTTAATTGACATTTATACTCATGCAAATGTATTTGGATCACACGTTTACAATTTTTTGGTGCTCTTCTGCAATCCTTATTCTCTGCTGAAGAAAAAGTATGTTTGTGGCTGGAGACTCAAGTTGTAGGCTCAACTGACCACCCTGAGCATAACAGCGACTTAGACATTATAGATACACACAGATTAACGCTCACATGTAGATGTCTTAATCTCGAATTGGATCCTACCTGTAGATATCTGATAACCATATAGAAAGGTAAACGTCTTAGGACTGAATCCACAGAAATAGTTGCAAAAAAGTGTATTTGCTTTAACATCTCTCATAGAGGAGTATGGATTTTCCTGACTACTTTAGTAAGAACACAAGTATGTCTGTCAGGCAGTTGTATGTCAAAATGTTCTATGGCTTCAGTGACATATTTAGTGGTAGTATGGCACTTCCTTATTCATCAGCATCCATGCCAATGAAACGTATCAGTAAATGCACATTTAAGTAGCTCTGAATTCATGGAGCGCTTAGGACAGTAAAAGCTTCCAAATGAATAGTTGCTTCACACAGACAGCTTTTGCATCCTAATTTGCTCAGTGGTTGGACTTTAAAATAGCCTGTGTTTCTATTAGTTAATCTCCAGGCATTGTAGAAAAGGCAACAGACCACAAAAGGAATATATGGAATGAATGCAGCATGGTAATAACAGGAAAGAACAATCAGAACTCTTTCCTCCTGGGAACCATTATAAATGGAGGAAGGAAACAAGTTTCTTGCCTGTAGATAGTTGCAAACACAACACATTTTTTGTTAAACAATGTTTTTGCCATTTCAAATTTAAAATTTCAGAAATTGTCCATGACTTCCCTACAGAATTCAATCTTTATAGTATATTCTGATGAAGAAAATCAACATACAGTGCCTGGGCATATCGTTTTCTTACTTTCTGGGTATACATGTTAATGTTAGTGTGGGCAAGACCTTTCTTCAATACAACCAAAATATTTGAAAATGAGGTAGTACTTTTTAAAATTCCATGTTTAAAACATAATGCAATATTCTTCTCTGCAATGTACTGCATATTTGATCCCTACTATATTGTATGTGTAAAAATCATTCTGGACATGAGTGTCCCATTAATAGTTTTGTATGTGGAATAGGCTGTATACTAGATCAAAATCTGACTACAGTTTTCCATATGGCTTGTATGTTAGCATACAGAGCTTATACAGTACTTTTTTTTTCTTCCTTTTTTTTTCCCCCCCAAGAAGGGAGAATTAGAAGCTTGTGAATCTATTCAGTATTAAAGAATTATACAAGATAAAATATTAAAATACAGGACAGCAGTTGTCAGACTAATTCCCACTTTGATGCATGATAAAAACACAGAGAAACTATAATAAATGGTTTGCATATTTCTTGTTTGTCTGGATTACCAATTATAAGTTAGCACTTTCACTTCCACCTCACAGATGATGAGAAGTAAGGCAGCAACCTTGCTTACATGATTTATAAATCTATAGAGACAAATCTGCATGTCATTTATGGCACTCTTGGCAGTATATGCTGTAATTAAAGAATAAAAATATCTATTGCCAGAAAGAAAATATCTTCCTTTGTATTCAACTGGTTAAAGGGCTAAGTAGTATGCAAATTTGGTAATAATATTAAAATCATCTATGTTTGCTGACCATATGAAATTTGTGTGATTTTGAAAGATTTTATTTTTTTCCTGTTTGTTCATGTCAGATTAAAAAAACCCAGATGCTCCTTCATTTTATTTCTACACTTCTGAGCTCTTGTTTTATTAATATCTTTATTTGTGTGGATTTTCTTAGGTTATATTCAGTTGGAGGTCGGGATGGAAGTTCATGTTTAAGTTCAATGGAATATTATGATCCTCACACAAATAAATGGAATATGTGTGCTCCTATGTGTAAGAGAAGAGGAGGTGTAGGAGTGACTACATGTGATGGCTTTCTTTATGCAGTTGGAGGTCATGATGCTCCTGCTTCTAATCATTGTTCCCGACTGCTGGACTATGTAGAAAGGTATCCAATTATACATGCATTTTTTGTGTACAAAATAATGTCCACTAACATAATTTTCTCAGCTCAGTGATGGTAAAATTAAACAGGTGTTTTTGCTCCAAGAAATGCCAAATTAATATTTACTTGAAAAATGTCAGAGAGGTTTGTAGAAACCAATTTCTTTGAAGGTTATTTTCTTTCCTTTTTTTTCCGCAGTACTATTATATATTATTGTGGACACAAAAATCCACTCTTCACATCTCATTTAAGAAACCTTTGGTTTTAAGGCACAATATTACACATTGCAGAGTCATATACTAAACTTCGCAGAAGTTTATTTCGCAAATTAAAATAATTTTCTAACATTATAAAAAAAATGCATAAATTGTGTTTAGAAGTATTTTGTACCTCTAAAAACATAGCTGAACAAAGAAGAAATATAGAACTGTTTAAGTGATGGATATTTACATGACACTGCTTCCTTTAGCAACACTGCTATTTCCTGTTGTGCTGATATAAGACTTATACACTGTATTTACAGTACCCTGAATTTTGCAAGTGGATATTCCCCAAATTCAAGAATATCTAGTAGGGCAGTAGGGCACAGTGATTACAGCATTCAGATTGAAGATACTCTTCAAATGTTTCATGAAAGTTTGACTTTTTTCTTTTTCTGTATGCTTTAAAATAGAACAAGGAAAATACACTCTCCAAATATGTACAGATTGCAAAGGTTAAAGTAAATATGTTTGAGTAGTTGATTTATCATATCATACGAGTAAAGACAGGTGCTGGGAGTGAGTCATCTATTTATTTTTTAAAGGGGTTAAACTTTTAATTAAATGTCAGTTATTGCTTCTGCTGAATCTGGCTTGGCATTTACTGATTACCCAATATGTAATCCAAAAGTTATAAGTTAAATCTTACTCCTTATGTTATCCAAATGATTTTGCTCAGTCTTAAACTCATTCCAATCTCTACTGTATGTAAGCAAAGATCACAGACTGCCAAATACTTTGTCTCCAGCAGATGGAAAGTTCATCAGAGAAATCCCATGATGCTTGTAATTACAAGGCCTGTCCTCATGCGCTTTTATTTATAAGGAACAATAACTCAATTTTTTAATGAAATATATTTATATTAAGACTACTAGTGACAATAGTAGTAAGTACGATATTCTTTCAGCTATTTCTGCTTATTGGTACTTGTAAGGGAGCTTTTCTTTCATTTTTCAATCTTTGAGAAGAAAACCTTTCTGGTGTTGAAGACAAACCACATCCCATCACATTTGTCTTTCTCAGGAGGGATTGTAACAATGAACTAAACCACAGATCCCTAAGCTATTTTATGTGCTGATATCTGAATGACATTATACAGAATACCTCGTCTAAGTATTTTTGCACTGGTAGCAAAAAATGTAGATAATGTGCTTCATGGGCAGTTAGCTTCCAGATTAAAAGTTGTGACTAACAAATCAAAACTTGTAAGTCTATTAGCCTGCATAGAGTGGATGTAAATTAACTGGTGGACTCCACTAAAACATGAAAAAACTCTCATGGCCCTCCCAGTCATCGATAAGTATATAAGGTGGCTGGGATGTGATTTAGTGTCTATTTTTACATTCAAAAATACTACATCATTTTAAAAAAATAAAAACATCTCAATAACTTGGGAAACCAAAGTAAATAATAATGAAGTCTATTACAGTAAGTTATTTTATATCTCTCTGAAAGTTTTAGTTTCTGTAAATATCTAAGGCATCTTTTTTAACTGTCACTTTTCTTCGGAAATGAGTGTCTGCTTCAGTCATCTTGTCATCCTGGATAAGATGTTTTTTATTCAAATACCAGTTTGCTCCTGGGAGACAGTCAAACCAGACATAATGTTTTAAAATTTATCTTTGAGATTATGTAAATCTAGTGAGAGCAGATACGTGTTTTTAAAATGTTACTGCTAAAAACCTGCTCAATAGTACTTAGGACTCACAGTTTGAACTCTTCTAAGGTTGATACAATTGTGAAGGATTTCCTATGAGTTCAAGCATTCTAAATTAAAATAATGTTTATGCTTTTCTGCTCTTCACAAGCTGGGAAAGTACAATGTTGTATTCCTTTTTAAATGTAAAATAACTAATTCCATTTTAAGAATTATAAAATTTTGGAGATACTTTGGCATATTTTATAAAGTAGCTTTCTTTTCTAGTTACTCTCAGCTTGACAGTTATTAAAAATATAAACCAGTGATCTATAGTTTTTCCCTTTCATCTCACCTTGATTTCAAATTGATTTCTTTCTACATTCAGGAACTTCTATCATAACCCTTCTCACCCTAGGACATACCTTGTTATTACAAAGATGAAAGTACAGTTGTTTTTGGCAGAAGAAAAGATATAAGAAATCTCAGACATTTTCCTGGCAATTACAAAAAACAAGTTCTTGTGCAGCTCTATTTTGTTGACAGAATTGACTTGTAAGAATTCTCTTTAACCTTGCACCCCTATTTTCTAAAGAAAAAAAAAGTCCAAAGATCATATTTAGTTTCCCTGCATTTGCACCTCCTCACCTTGGCCCTTGTAATTCAAGAGTAGTGATCAAAAAGTCTATAAAAAATTATTGCCTTTAAGCAGGTGAAGATACAATGGACCTTTGTGCATTTCACTGGTTGGGAAACTCTTTCAGTTAGAGGCATACGATACTGTTGAAAAAGTCACGCAATCCTGCAAAAAATCTATTAAAAACTAAAATTTTTTTTGGCTTGTTACGTGTGCATTCCACATATCCAAGCATTGTTTCAAAGTCTTTTCCTCTCAAGTTTTAGAAGACATTTATCCCAACCAATTTAATGACATTTTAGACATAAAAATTTGAACAACAAAAAAAAACACATTGTATTTTCTGAGAAGTGCCCATGAAGCCAGAAAAATTAGTAGCCAGTAGATGAGCAGAATTTTTTCACAAAATATATTTAGTTGTCAAGAACAATTTAATCAAGGTTAAAGACAATTCTTTTATTGTCCAATTTGAAGGTCATATTTATGAACCAAAACCCAGTTACAAGCAAAGTACTGTAACCCTGTTTTTGCAATATTTATATTAAAAAAGTTAAAATTTTTCCCTTGTTCAACTATAATGTGGGACTTCAAACTGTATTCGACTAGTTACTTGTTGAAAATATGTATGACTGAAATAGTTACAGGTGCTCCTATAGTCAGTCTTTGTAGTAAAAACCTAGAATCTTCCTTCCTGTAAAGCATATATATACAACTTTCTGTAGGATTATTAACTTCTAGTTAATAAAGTTTAGACTACAAGAAAATACATTGAAAGAACTTGACTCCCCCCAAAAAATGAACTTATAGCTAATACTGTCTCTTAAGGGTGTAGGAGAAAGTGGTTTTATGCCTAATTTTATATAACAATATAGTAGCTAGAGGACTTGTAAATAAATAACATCTTTAGTCATCATAGAGTTCCTTTATAATTATTTTAGAGAAATTATCATGCCTAAAGTGTGATCTACCTTACATTTAAGCAAATCACTAAAGTCAGTCAAAGGATTTTTATCCTTAAATTCTTTATTTTCTCCACTGATTCTCAAGTGATTCTACTACACAGTAGGCATGCTTAAGAACAGATTAAGTTAATTCTATCATCCTGTGATACAGTATTCTATTATAGTAATATTTGTCCACTAAATATGAGGTATCTAATTTAATTGAATACTCCAGACATCCTTAATAACAAACTGAGAGGTACTACCAAAAGGTGATTCATTTCTGTTTTACAGATGTCTAAAAAAGATACAATGGAATAGCTTCTGAAATTAACTATTTTTTTTACTTTGTTAACGAAAGTCTAAATGAATGGTTTAAGCTAAGTGTTGAATTTTTAAGTTACCCTCATTATACAAAAGGAATTTTGCCCTCTTTTAAAAAATCTGTGGTAATTATGTCTTAAAAACAGTACTACTCTCTTCACTTGAGCAAATATCAGGATGTAAATATAACTCTAATGCAGTTAAGCATATCCCCTGAATTTTTACGAAGGTTTTTTGGCTGTGAACATTGCATAGTATAATTTTAGAAATTAAAACATAGCATAATATAATTTTAGAAATAATATTTTAGTATGATACAACAAATATCCTCTTTAAAATACTTACATAAAAATATACATATAGCCAGCTATCACTTTTATATCCTTCTCAAATCTCTTTTTATGACACCTTATCCCACAAATACCTTAGTTTATTCCAAAAGATTAGCTGAGCAACCGTTCCTAATCAACATTTAGATGTTTGAATTGGGAACACAATAAATATGTATGTTTTCTTTTTGCTGTTAGGAAGAGTATTTTTGGATAGGATGCTAAAGGATTTTTTTTTTCCCAGAAAAAAAGTACTGTATCCAAGTGAAGAACATCATGAATTGACACTTATCTTCTCCCTGGACTTTCAGTTTCATTTCTCTTTCTTCAGGTATGATCCAAAAACTGATACATGGACAATGGTGGCTCCACTGAGTATGCCTCGAGATGCTGTTGGTGTCTGTCTCCTTGGTGACAAATTATATGCAGTAGGTGGCTATGATGGCCAAACATACCTGAACACCATGGAAGCATATGACCCTCAAACTAATGAATGGACACAGGTAATCATAAAGTCTTGATTTTTTTTGTCTGTAACATATTTTGATAGCTGTACATAAAAACATTACTATTTGAAAAGAATCTGTGGTAGCCATAGCTCTAAAATTAATCCTAGTATTTTATCAAGTGTTACGTCATGAGTTTTCTCTGAAGACAGAAAAGAAAGAATTATATCCTAAGAAACTGGAAAAAGACAAAATAAGCAGTCATTAGAAGTATTATCTTGTTACCTTTCAGACAAAATTATTGTTCTGATAAATTTCTACAGAAAATTTATTTTTTTCATCTTTCTTCATGCAGAAGAATTGTCATTAAAAGTATCAAAATGGATCTGGAATTTTAATTTGTAACCATCATGTCCTGAAGATCCTTCATATGAAAATTTGTTTATTTTATGCAGAGAGTGAAGTTTTCATTTCATTCTTCAATTCCATTTTCTTCTGTTTCATGGATATTTTGAAATGTTGAACTTTATTTGTGTTCCTAATGTTGAACCACATAAGAATTAATAGGTATAATACAAATAGTGGTATAATGTATGAAGCTGGGGACTAGTGATTTGGTTGTACAAGGAATGTATTTTATTATGTCACAGTAGTGCTTGGAAAGATTTGGATTCATACTAAAGACTTAAAATGAAACAAATGATTATTTCAACACTTCCTGTTGTTATGTTTTAAAACTCTCTGAAAAAGTAATTTGTTGCACCACTGTAGATATTTACATCTAAATTAGTCACCCTATGTTCCCTTTAAAGTTAGTGAAGAAAAGTACATATATTGAAAGCATGATCTTATTCTAAAATAAGCATTTATAATAGGCTAGATGTATTATAATCAAAAATTCTTATTCTACTAGATTATAGAAACCCCTTGCATATCAACAGTTGATGAAACCTTTAAAATAACCTATTTTATTTTCTGTTCTCACACTTTCAAATGAAAGACGTCAGGTTACAGTAAGTAACTTTAAAACTACAATACTAGGATATTGTGGGTTGTATTTATTTTTAGTTGTTTATACTCCCATTAGTTTTGACCATTTTAGAATAATGTTGACACAGCACTTTGACAACCTTTTGCAATGTCTTGTTCCTGTTCAGTTAATTTGTATCTTTTTTTCTGCAGATGGCTTCCCTAAATATTGGAAGAGCTGGTGCCTGTGTTGTAGTCATCAAACAACCATGACTTTGTCAGCACTGCTTAGGATTTTATTGACTGTGAAATGATTATTTTTCTATCAGACAATGGGAATGATAACTTCATGAGAACAAGGATTTAGACAGTGAATACTGTGTTGATCACAAACTTAAAGAAGTTTGGAAGTGAGAAAGATTAAGTACTTATGTCCTATAAAATCATAAAAACTGTTCACAGTCAATGAACAAGAAAAAAAATCAGGCTGTTGTAGGCGTAAATATGTGAATGTGGAGTAGTAAGTTCAGGTATTGCTCTCATGAATGTGTCCTGGAGAACTGGATAATTAAGGAATGGCTCTACACAAGGAGCAGGAGGGAATATGAGAACAGTTTTCATGGCCGCAAGAGTTTTAACTGCAGAAACATTAAAGTACTTTTAAACTGTGTTTTTTAAAAGAGAAAAGTAGATAGTAATATAAAATTTTTCTCTTCAGGTCTTGTCTGCAAATGGGTTATGGCCTTCTCATTTAAACAGGCAGTTTAGTTCTTACTGAAGGGAAGAAGTATAAAAGTCTGGATATTCAAGTTTCATTCACAATGACTGAGCTATGGCTCTACAGTAGGAAGAAAAACAAAACCAAAAGTAAACCTCCAAGATTACTCTTTTTTGTAACTTCAGCTTTTACCGCCTTGTCAGTGTTAATCCATCTTATAAGTGAGTCTATTGAAGGGGAAGCCTGTGCATTTAATCTAATTATACACCAAACAATCCTATGGCTGCACTGGGGCTTTATTGCAAATATAGGAGTCAAAAGAAGTTTCCTAATTCTTTCTTAATCTTATATTCAGTTTAAGCATGTGGGCTCTGATCTCATTGTTTAATGCATCTTCTGCATGTCGGAAGCTCATGAAAAGCTGTAAAATTGATACTGTTCCTTCACTGCATCATGTAACAGATGAACTGGAACAGCCTATAGATCCTCTTCTAACATTTCAAGAGCCATAAAAATACTACATTTTATTTCTTTCTGATGCTTGCAGATACACATCTTTGCCTGATTAGAACTGCCAATTTATGACTTTCCACTTATGACTGAGAATAGCTGCAAACACGGAATTCAGAATAAATGCAAGTGGAATAACGAAAATTAGACCATCGCAGCTAATAAAGTTCACACAGTAAATATACTAGCTTAATCTGTGCTTCCCTTTAGGTTTGATCTGGCAGTAATGATACTTTGAGCTTTTGCCGTGGCAGTAGATTTGACGTTGATGCTTTCTATCTGCTCAGCTGAAGCAGTTAGAATCCTAAAGCCACGAATTAAATATGAAATTCTGCTATTCAGGGAGGCGCAGGCTCTGGGAACAGGGCTACCTACCGTGTACACCTCTTCTTTAAAGCCTTGCTGATCCTTCAGGAAACATTTCATGGTCCAAAAACAGAAGTCTCACATTCCTCTGTAGCTAGCAATTTTGAGAAGGAATTCTGGTTGTAGTTAAAAGAGTTTTCCTAGTGGAAACCTTTGAAAACATTTGAGATGAAAAAATACATACAGCCTCCTACTTGGGATGTTTGATTTGAAGATGTGTCTTTCCTTCTAACAACATCAGCATGCATGGAGATTTTTGTTTCCTGAAACAAATTGAACAGTTCTGAAGCCTAAGTATACTAGTTTAAGCCTTTTGAATGCTTCTCTGTCCTAATTAGAAAACAATTTCACAATCTTCAATATTAGTTTTCCACAGTCAGTTGGCTTTTGAATTGTAATTAGTCTTCCACACACAAGCATGTCCATTTTTCCCCAACTATAACAAGTTATTGAATAAAAGTTGTTACCGCTCTACAAATTTTGCTTTGCTGGTTGTTTGAGTAAACATAAGCTTCTGATACCAAACGAAGAAAAAAATGAAAATTAATTCTATTCCCAGAACTTCCTTTTGATTACATTATATTAATAAAAATAGAAATATGATTACCCCACCTATATACTGACCTTCAAAAAAAGATTACTTCTATTAATTACAATCTATGGTGGATTTTTTTTCTGTATCTTCATAATTTTTTTCCTCAATTTTAATTTTAATTGTCAATTTCCTTTTACACATTTTAAATTTGCCCTTATTTATCCAAAATGAAACATTATTCTCATGTGAAATTTTTCAGACTACGTTACTTCTCTTATGCTGAAAGAATAAAATTATTCTTTTTTGTTCAGGTTATGTAAAATCTAGCCACAAAAAAAGCAAAATTTGTCTTTCAGGTTCTTTTTATACACCTACATCAGCATGTTCTGGAGTTTCTTCCAAACAGAATTTAAGGAGAATTTTGTAATTAAATTTTAAGTTTTTCTTATCATTGTGTTTACTCTGCTCTCATTAAAAACAATAATAGATTTACCCTTGACTTCAAAGGGAATGCATTTAAATCAAAATGACATATAATCTTAATCTTGGTTGCTGTGATCCAGTAAGATCTCATTGTTATGTGTAAGAGTTAAAATTGTTTCTGGTAGGCTTAGTTGTGCTAAACAATATTAAATTTACTGGAAAAACAGCTGTCTTTTCAAAAGCCAGATTATCTCATCATTGTTAACCTATCATGGTACCTTTTCTCTCACATAACTCCTTTGACTTCACAGTATGAAAATCACAATGGAATCAGATCTGCAACAAATATTAATTTCAGTGAAACCGATAATTAAATTCCTCAAAATGCTGCCTGTAAATTTTGTAGTTTAATATTCTAAGTATGTTCTAAAATGTTAGCATTTTTTCCATCTTTCCAATTTTTTTTATTCATTGTAGCATGCTTTTTTTTTCCAGAATGTTAACCACTTTGACTAAAAAGTGTTTGTTCCACATTAGCCTGTATTTATACGTGGGACTTATGCCTATTTTTTTCCTATTGTTGCCCATTCTTATGTATGAACATCTTTTGTATTAATCAAACATAAGGAACCTGATCTAGTTGAAGATGTCCCTTCTCATTGCAGGGGACTTGCACTAGATGGCCTTTAAAGGTGCATTCCAAACCAAACTATTCTATGATTCTCTGATAATTAAATCAAGGTTCTCTGGAGTAATTAAAATTAAGGTCTTCTGGGACTACAGAGAAACCTTATATTTCTCTGTTCTATGTGTCAAAAAGTCCTTTTCTTTTGTTTTTCTTGTTTATTAGAGATTTTATTAACTTCCTACTTTCTGTACTGGTTTTGAGATAGGAGGAAAGGCAAAGAGAAGAGTGCTAGAAAAGCTATTTTTAAGTGGATAAGTCTATACAGATTTTTACAGGAAGAGAGAGAAAACAATACTGGCAGAAAGTGGTCATTATTGTGCCTGAGGATTTATATTCAAGAGCTTGTGTGGACACAAAGAAATCAAGTCTATGTTCTTTCTGTTTTCCCTAACCAGCTCTTTTCAGATCTGTTGGGACATTATAGATCAGTGACAGCCAATTGTAAAGCAGAATTTTCTTTTCTCTTTCTCCTTTCATTGATTATTTCTCTAGTGAAGCTAAAGCATTTGTTTCTCAAAAAAAAAGGAAGAAAAAAGCACAAAAGATGATAGTTATCTTTGAAATGCTTATAGAAGCAATACTTAAAAGACAAAACATGTGGGTTCCCAGAAGAGGGAATAAACTTGCCAGTGTTATAATTGTGACAGTGTTGTGGTGCTGTTAATGTTTGTTAATATAATTATTAGAGAAATTATAGAAGAAATTACATTTTTTCCAGGGTTTTGATTGGTTGTTTAAGTAAAAAAAATCAAGAAAAATACCATAATATTGTCTCTGTTTTTCACATGGATTAGTCTTCCTCATTTAATTCCTCTCAAAATGCTAGATAGTTAGACTCCAAGAATATAGTGTTCTAGACAAATTTAGAGGTTTTATGAATATGGAATAATTCAAGATGAAATAAGTAAATCATTTCCTATGACTCTGAGGATGCAATTTTTAATTTATTTCTACCAATATAGCAGTGTTAAAAAATCCATTTTGGAAAAGAAAGACTAATCTTGTGATCCTCTGTTGTTTATGGAACTGTTGATTTCCTTGCAGTTTTGGATCTTTAAGTTATTTTTTACATTAACATTTTTTATTATTGACAGTGAGGGAAGCTAGAAATATAATCAATATTAGTAAAGATCTACATAGAAAAATGTTATTTAATAGTCATTATTTAGTGTTGATCTGCTGGAGGGTAGGAGGGCTCTGCAGAGGGATCTGGACAGGTTGGATCGATGGGCCGAGGTCAACTGTATGAGGTTTAATAAGGCCAAGTGCCGGGTCCTGCACTTCGGCCACAACAACCCCATGCAACGCTACCGGCTTGGGGAGGAGTGGCTGGAGAGCTGCCCAGTGGAAAGGGACCTGGTGGTGCTGGTTGACAGCCAGCTGAACATGAGCCGGCAGTGTGCCCAGGTGGCCAAGAAGGCCAACAGCATCCTGGCCTGTATCAGAACTAGTGTGGTCAGCAGGAGTAGGGAAGTGTTTGTGCCCCTGTACTCAGCACTGGTGAGGCCGCACCTTGAATCCTGTGTTCAGTTTTGGGCCCCTCACTACAAGAAGGACGTTGAGGTGCTGCAGTGTGTCCAGAGAAGGGCAACGAAGCTGGTGAGGGATCTGGAGCACAAGTCTTATAAGGAGCGTCTGAGGGAACTGGGGTTGTTTAGCCTGGAGAAGAGGAGGCTGAGAGGAGACCTTATCGCTCTCCAGAACTACCAGAAAGGGGGTTGTGGCGACGTGGGTGTTGGCCTCTTCTCCCACGTAACTAGCGATAAGACAAGAGGAAATGGCCTCAAGTTGCAAATGGGAAGGTTTAGCTTGGATATAAGGAAAAAATTATTCACTGAGAGGGTGGTCAAGCATTGGAACAGGCTGCCCAGGGAGGTGGTGGAGTCATCATCACTGGAAATATTAAAAAAAAGTGTGGATGTGACACTTCGGGGCATGGTTTAGGGGGCACGGGGGTGTTGGGTTGACAGTTGGGCTTGATGATCTCGAAGGTCCTTTCTGACCTTAATGACTCTGTGATTCTGTGATTCTGTAATGTTCCTCGTTAAGCTAACATTAATTGACTTAAGGGAACAATTTTGTTATAGGCAAAGGATGGTTTGCTTTGAGTATCATTCTCTTCTACAGAAAACTGCCACCAATTGACCACTATTTAAAAAGTATTCATGTTAAAATGTATCTAAAAAGTTCTATATGTTATTCAGATTGTTTTATATATTTAGAAGGCCCAAATAAATTATTTTGAATATATTTTTCAATGACTTAAACACTTTTCAATTACTTAAAAATTACTCACAAATGAGTTTGAAGGTATGCAAGTTTTAATGGCTCAGACCTTGATGTCCATGAGCAAATGGCAGAAACACTATGTATTGTGATTATGAATGGAATACAGGTTTTTTACAATAGAATTCACACTCTAGAAATCTTTCCTTATTACTGTGCTCATAATGGACTGGGCATAACAAAATGTATACTGTTATCTGATTTTGCATTAGTTATTTCACCAGGAATAAATAGAGAAGGCATTTCTACAAAGGCTTAAAAAAGCTCTTATAAATATTATCAAAAAGCAGTAATAAATTACATGAGTAATTTTGTAATATTGTTGGAAAGTTACACATTTGATTATGTGGATGTATGGAAATTGATGGTACAAAATCAAGTATAAGCTATGTACCTATATTGAATTCACAGCTTGGAACAGGACATGGTGCACTTTTTTGCCATTAACATCTCTCATACAGACACCTGAGTTTAGTTTTATATGCTCACAATCCCACTGCACATTGGCTCTTTGTGCAGTACTGCACCCTTATTTTTCTCCGCTCCCCACCCACAGTTTCTGTTTACATTACCGAGGCTTTCTACCATTAGGCACATTTTCCCACAGAATTGTTTCTGATGAAAACAGCAAGTAGAATATTGCACCATACTGGTAACCAATTCTTACCACTCTATATGCAAAGTGGATTTGCATGACATCAAAAAGAAAGCTTTATTTTTCTTTTCCAAAGTAAAACTTCTTTGATATGTCTTCAGTCTTTTAAAGATCTACATATTGAAAAAAGAAATGTAAACTTTAGGAAAAAGGTAAACATTTTTAATAGAGAACTTCCAGCTATTCATAGATTGCATCAACTTTAAAAAATTGTGTTTAGTCATGCACAATGTATCATGATCCCAGTGCTGACATCCAGATCTCTTATAGATGTTCACATTTGTGAATGCGTCTCATTGTCCACAGGTTTTTTCTGATCCAAAGGACATCTCCAGCTGAGTGAATAAAATATCAAATGCAATAATTACAACTCACATCTGAAAATTCTCTGTGGTATGCACAAATGAGAAATCAGGATCTCAGACTGCTCACAGAGGATGTTTCCAACCTCGGTAAAGTTTGATTCAAAGTTAGCTTTCCTACCAAATATAGCATCCAGTGTAATCAGTGTAATATTTATCAAAATATCAGAATAGAAAGTATTGTGGGAAGAACAATACAATAGAATAACAGTATCTCAGAAATGTAAAAGAATATTAGGGAAACAGATTTTTGTTACTTGCAGGAAGACGTTCCTCAAGAGTACTATATTTTATTACCAACAGAAGCAATTTGATTTTAGGGAAATAACTTTGCAACCAACCTACTGGCTTATAAATTAAAATACTATTTGAGTGTATTTGAAAGTAATTTCTTATATTCCTTCTTGTAAAATTGGGACTTGACTTTGTACATTCACCATAAAAGAAGAAAAATTGTTGTTTATCCCAAAGTTATACTCAACATCTCAATATCAAAAAACAGTAGCTCAAATATAACTTGGAAGTCAGTAACTAGTTACATACTTTAATTTCTGAGAATATCAAGTTCTTGGACATTTTTGCATCTACTGTACCAAGCAGATGTACATATACTAGGTAATACAGGCTTGCTACGAACTCAGAAGACAATCTCAATATGTAAAAGTAACTTCAGAAATATTTCTGTTTGAAAAAAGATTATCCATAGAATATATCTGTTCTAACATAAATGAGAATGTATAAAATATTCAGCAGAATAATTATTCTTCAGCCTTTTTCTAAATCCACTGTAAAGTTGTTCAAATTGACATAACCTTACATTTCATTTCAAATTCCCTCATTATAGTTCTCCTTCTTAGTACATAGGGACTTGGTACACTTAGGGGCAGAAAGACTATTCAAAATCCTTAAATCAGCAAAACTTTGATTTCCATGTGCAGGACTGTAACTGTTGGAAATTAAACCATACGGAAAATTACTAGCAAAGGTAAGATATGCAGTGGCAGGAAACAACACAGCCTGTAATCACTAGCTATCCACAGCTACCCCTTGGGGTTCTATGGAGCTGCCAGATCTGTCACTCTGTAAGGGTTTGAAGAGCAGTCAAAGCCGAGGTATAAGCAACTTACACTTCTGTCACCCTGTATTTTCTCAGATTTTCCATGATGACATGATGCTTTGAAAATACATAAAAATAAATAAATTAGTAAATAAAGAAATAATTCTATCTGCTTTTGCAGAAGTCTGGTACTCTTCAGAATTAGGTCTGAACGAGGTTCATATTCAGTCTTCTTCACTTAGATGGCTAGGTTGTGTGTAAAGTCTGGTATCCTTACTGAACAATACCTTATGTAGAGGCTGTCCCCACAAAAGTCGCTGGAGAGGTCTACCTTCAAAGGCCTCCAGGAAGAAATATTGTTCCAAAAGTCAGATATTTAAATGAAGTAGGTGAGCATTCAGTCTAGTTGCCCCCACATAAGTGTCTAATGCCATATGAGATGCCCAAAATTATCTAAGACATCCACACTGGCTTGGCAGGTGTGACAGAAATGAAGTTTTGGAGTGGTAACAGAAGTTCAAATGGGAAGCTCTAAAGTATCCTTGGTGATACTAGGTGCTTAAGTGTAGGCAAATAGAATGCATGATCTCTCATATACAGAGAGAGATATATATGCACCCAGTGCCATTTAGATATTTGAAGGTGCATCTTACAACCCACTTGGGTGATAAGAAAGGGAGGATTTAAAAGTTTTTTCCTTCAATTACTTAAGCTTGAAAATATTAACCTTGATGTCCAATGAATGAGACATATAGTGAACATAGGTGTGAGAGCACAGTCAATTAATACTCATTAATACTGACATGATATGGTTAAGTATGGGAAATGCTAACTCAGAGAGATGCTTTTTATCATAAAAATTTGCTTTTGTGAATCACTTCAGTCAGAAATTTGTTCTGTAAGCACCCTTACTCAGCAGAGTTGTTAAAAAAATCACCTTCAGTAGTTGTTATTGCCAGATATAGAGTTCTTTGGTTTATTTTTCTATTTAATGGTAAAATGTTTCTGAGTGCAATTCTGTAAAGACTTGGATGGCATATTTCACTCACATAGTGGAAAATCTCACGTGTATGCACAGTGTGGAAACAGAGTGTATCGGGGTTTAGTGGTTTAGTTGGTTGCTTGCTTTTTAATTTTCTTGGGTCTACATCTGTATATCTTCCAGGATATCAATGAATTGAAAATGGTCATTTGTCACATATGAAAGAAAAAAGAGAAAGAAGGCTGAATGAATAAATATCCAGTTCTTTATTTCTTTATTTCATTACTATAGTGTTCTCGAATATAGATATTTATTGTGTAAATGTCCACATCAGAATTACACATCCTAAGCTTTTTCATATAGCTAGGGTAGCAAAATCAGTATTTCTAGGACATGACTAATCTCATTCTAAGGGTGAAATAAATCACACTTTAAAAGTGTGTTTCTCCTCATTGACTGCAAAAGGTGCCTAAAATGACTAGTTCAGACGCAGACGTTCACACTATGGACACCTACATTTCTGAAGACAAATATTGAAGTTGGGTGAGATGAATCTCTAAAATCTGATAAATGCCTAGAAGGAATTTGTCACACAAACATTTACTTCAAATAACTATGACAGGAATTCCATTTAGAACATAACTGCAAGACTCAACTATGTACTGAATAAAAACAATTTCCCTGCTCTGAAATCAAACACAGCTATGATCTTCAAAGAGTGGATGATTTTGATCTGCCAAATGACATGCCAAAGAAGTAAAAGATATCTCTTCATTAACCTACAAGGAGAAAAGATGTTCAGAAAATTGTTACTCATGGTTACATGGTTACTCCATTGTTATCTCATGGTTACTTAAGGTTTAAATACCCATCTAGATTTCAGGAAGCAGTTTAATATAGTAAGCTGCAAAAACATATCCCTATGATTAAACTTTACAAACCTTCAGAACATAAAGTTATTTAAAAACATTAGATTAATTAGATTTCTGTAATCAATGGGTATTAGTTATTCCAGGCCCTTGTGTAGGAAGAGAAAAACTGGAGAAAAACAGACATCTCCCACCAGATGGTTCCTCTCATCTGAATACAGGCATACAAATAAACCACTCACTTGAGATGCATGGTTTTCCTCTTTGATTTATAAAGGTGCCAAATTTATTACCCAGATTTAGGCACCTAAATTAGTAGAAACCCCAGAAAGAAGTGTAGAAAAATACCAAATAGACTGATGTGTCCGAAATTGTAAGTCTGCTTGACTTTCTTATAGATTTATCCATGTTATCATTTACCTTACAAATAATTAACACCATACTACATATTCTTTAGCAACTTTATGCATATAGACATCATTTAAGAAATATATTTTTTGTGATTAAAAGCAACTTTTGAAATAATGGCTCCATTGTGCAACTGTTGTAGGTAAATTGCTTTGGTTTTTTTTCTGTGAGTTTATGACCTTTGTGCAGTTCTGAACAACCAATGGATTAATTGTTCATTTCAATGTAAATTGTAAATGTTTAGCACTTCTTAAAATCACAGATCATTTTCTTTGCTCTTTAAATTAAGATGTTTAATTTTTATTCCATTTTTCAAAATTGTGGTTATATTTTATTTAAGAAGCTTATGGAACACATGTTTATGTGTGTGGAACCTTGAAGAAAAATACATGGCAGGATTCTGCTGGAATGAGATTACACAACACGTAGTCTTTTAAAAACATATTTTTTAATGTCAGGAAAGTAAGATATCTCTGATTATGTTTAGTCAACATTAGGGAACTGGATTAGAGTCATTAAAAAAAAAAAGAAAAAGAAAAAGAAAAAGAAACCAAGGTCTTCAGTTAACTTTACTTTCTTGACTGCTGTCTTCCCTCCGAAAAAGCAACCATAAAAAAAAAAACCACCCACAACCAAAAAAACACTCCAAACAATAAGCAGATAATATCTATGTCCTTTTTAATTTCAGTATGTGTCCACTAATTTATATTGTCATATATTATAATTAATTGTAAAATTAGAATTGGACAGAGGAAGAACTGTAACTACAATGGCACAGAAATAACTCTTATGCACAGAATGGAGGACTTCATTAACTGAAAAAACAAAACAAAACAGAACACAAAATGAGTAATAATTATTCTAGAATGGTCAAATCAACATACATTGTCAGCAGATTCATACTAAAGATGACTTATTCTTTAACGAAAAAGCTTTTGCCTTCACTTTGCATAACAAAAGAGCTTGTAGCAGATTATGGCTGCTTGCTCTATGTAAGAGACTGTAAACCAAGGGCTGAGGCTACCTGCAAGTGGGACATAGTTGAAGTAGGAATGACATGGTTAGCAGTATGACATAAATATGAACTTTCCACTCCTGTCATGTAAGAGTGCAACTGTTTGCAAACGTATTATATGACTTTTGCATCAAACTGGTCCAGTCAGAAGTTTTGAAATTTTAGTTGAAAACAAAACTAGTATTTAAGAAGTATCTTGAGATGTTGAGGTATAAATATATTTAGTATGGTAAGGAACTACAGAGCAAAATAAGTGTACAATGATTTGGAATGTAAGAGAATAAATACATAATGAAAATGTACAAATATGGTTGTAAATACATTCAATTAAGCTGTCCTAAGTTTTGCAATATTTGCAGAGCAGTTTACTGGATATTATGCTTTTACCATGATTTCCTTATATCTTGGACACGTGTGTATAGAATGCAAGTGAAGACATAGAGCACAATGTTAAACTCATAACCTGGCTTTGTTTGACACAACTTGTTTTTAAGGAATTTGAATCCTAAATATGTCACTGTGCAAAATAAATATGCCTGTTTTTATGTGTTGCAGAGGTGATTCTTTTAAGTGGATATGGTAACACAATTAGGGTTTTAGCTTTTGTGTTCTAAACTTGCCCATAACCAGTTTCCCTTATGTAAACTCAAATGGCAAGAATCCTAAGACTCTGATAAACATTAATATTTAAGTAATTTATCTTTTTCTTAAGTCAGAATATCAAGACTATAATGGAATGACACATAATATCATCAACAATACAGACTTTCAACTTTTTTGATCTTTTATTGGAAACATGATGAAAGAACTTCCCCCCCAAAAAAGAAAAAAAAAGTATACATGCAGAGCTATGTAGTTCAGGATTTAACTACAGTAAGACACATGAACTGCAAGTGAGTCTGGATGCTGTTTAATGTGATGATCAATAAGAAAATAAATTCTCAGTGGCAAAAGATATACCTCTTCAGGCAAAACAGCTGGCTTGAATCACACATAGTTGGAATTGTTTAGTATCTAAACTGTTAACCTGAAATATAAAACAAATCTGTGTTATAGGATCTAGATGTATTTCTTATTTCTTGGGCCTACCTGTAAATTCCAGATTTATTCTGACTTCATCCTATGGTGAGATCCAACTGCACTCTCTGCTGTATGGGTGCATAGTTCAGATTGACCAAGATTCAATCTCTTTGTTTCCCAGTTTTCATGTATAACCTGGGAGAATCATGAATTCCCTGTTCTTAACCACCCTTGCTCCCCCTACACCCACCTCCGAAACATGGATCATACTATATACTTCACATACACAGAATTTACGAGATCGGGTACAATATGTTAATGAAAATATGAAAGGAATGCATGACAGATAGGTTAAAAGTTCTGTCAAAGTAAAATATGAGTAGAGACTCCTGAAGCATGAAGAATGCATATACTAGTATTTGCATTAAGCGATTTCAAACTCCTTGGAGAGACAAATACTTTAGACATGACTGCATCAATAAGCATGAATTTTGAATAACTGATATCAGACTTTCTAAGGTGGACAGTTTAAATGCAGAAACTTTGCTAAGAACATACTTCTCTAACATTTATCTTAATCTATTTTGGATGAGGGCTGAAGTGTTAATTTTTTTTTTATAAGAGATGTTGGAAAATATTTAAGTAAAAAATTCTCCGCATGTTCACTTCAGTTTAACTTTTGATACAATGAACCTTTGCCATAGAAGTCACTTTTCTCATGGTCTCAACATTTCTTTTCAGTAATATACAGTCAAACAATGGGTAATAGTTTATAATTAAAATTAATTAAAAGGAGGGGGTCAAAAGTGGCCATGAGCTACATTCTACATCTTGTTAATTCTGCCAATAAACTACATGGTCAAACCTGTCTGGTACGCTAACATAACTTTCCAAAAGCAATATGATGGGGTTTAGCCCTGAGCACTGTATTGCAGATCATAAGAAAGATCACATAACAGGGGTATTAGAATAAAAAATGATGCTGTTATAGCAGGAGAACTTTTATTTATTAAACACAAATATTAAATTATTTAACACTTTGTGGTTCAAGATGCAGTTTTGAATCCTTGCACGGAAATGTAAGACATGGAAAGAAACTACATTTATGCTCTCTTACAACTTACTCTTTTATGAATCTTTTCCTCCTTTATCGATGTTTCATCTGACTCTCAATTCCAGTTTTCTGTCCCATTCATATGATCAATTTCTTCTTTCTAATAAGTTACACCAGTTTCTATTTTCCTCCTTTTTCCAGTTTTCTTCTTATCGTTGCATTCTACCTAGCCTCCAGGAACCTAAATTTTTTTACTTCTTTTTGTAGTGGGTTGCAATGTCCCCTTCATGCCACACATTTAGCTGGAGTTCACAGTTTTCTTCTCCTCTCAGTACTTTTCCTTCACTTTCCTCTTTTTTGTGTACATATACTTCAAGAACTCATGCTTACGTTATGTTGGAAATGGATGTATTACAGCTATGTATTCTTTAAAAACCCTTCCTTTTGTCCTATTATAAGCATTGGAAAATGATATTTATTTTGATGAAGATGAATTATTAGTAGTCTTGACACCCCAAAAAATGAAAATAATTACTAATTATACCATAATAAAGACTTTTTTTTCCTGTACTGTCCAGAGATCAAAGACCCATACTGCATAACACATTGTATAATTTTCCTGTCAGAGAAACGTTATATGTGTAAAGAAAAAAGTTATTACTGTATCTGTGCATTTCCCTCTGATCGTTCATGTTCAATGAAGTATTATTTCATGCTGCATCAGTTGCAAGGGGATAGACAGGAGGATTCAGAATCTACTGTACAAGGGGTCATTATTGAGCACAGTGAAATTAAGAATGAGATAGACTATGACCGCTGAGTGCAAAGTGAAATTGGGAAAAACTGATAAACAACAAAGAGAAAATAATTATTCACAGGATCATATTGGACAGGGAAAAAATAGATTTGCAGTGGTTAAAAATAAACTGTAGACAGAAACTAAGATGTTTAAGTAGGAGAAGACTAAAGTTATGGAACTACCATTGGGACCAGTACTCTTTAATACTGAAGAAGAATTTAATATTGAAGACATCCATGACACAGACAGTGGGATCAAGTGCACCCTCAGCAAGTTTGCAGATGACACCAAGCTGAGTGGTGTGGTTGACATGTCTGAGGGATGGGAAGCCATCCAGATAAGCTTGAGGCATGGGCCCATGTAAACCTCATGAGGTTCAACGAGGCCAAGGGCAGGGTCCTGCACTGGCATCAGGGCAACCCCCAGTATCAATACAGGCTGAGGGATGAAGGGATTGAGAGCAGCCCTGCCGAGAAGGACTTGGGGGTACTAGTGGATGAAAAGCTGCACATGAGCCAGCAATGTGTGCTCATAGCCCAGAAGACCAAACATATCCTGGGCCGCATTCAAAGCACCGTGGACATCAGGTTGAAGAGGTTATTCTGCCCCTCTAATCCACTCCGGTGAGACTCCACCTGGAGTACTGTGTCCAGCTCTGGAGCCCTCAGCACAAGAAAGACATGGACCTGTTGGAACAGGTCCAGAGGAGGACCACAAAAATTATCTGAGGGATGGAACAGCTCTCCTATGAAGCCCTGCTGAGAGAGTTGGGGTTGTTCTTCCTGGAGAAGGCTCCAGGGAGACCTTCTTGCAGCCTTCCACTACTTAAAGGGGGCTTATAAGAAAGATGGGGACAGACTTTTTAGCTTTATCTCTTGTGATAGGACAAGATGTAATGGTTTTAAACTACAAGAGGGTAAATTCAGTCTAGGTAGAAGGAAGCAATTTTTCACGGTGAGGTTGGTTAAACACTGACACAGGTTTCCTAGAGAGGTGGTAGATGCCCTAACCCTGGAAACATTCAAGGTCAGGTTGGATGAGGCTCTGAGCAACCTGATCTAGTTGAAGGTGTCCCTGGTCGTTGCAGGGGAATTGGACTAGATGACCTTAAAAGGTCCCTTCCAACCCAAGGATTCTATGAGTCTATGATTCTATGCTGCCTTCTGACAGGAATGCTTAGAAGTTAACTGAAAAATTAATTCATAAATTCCAAAGGATATAAAATATACATTATTCTTGTCTCAGATCTCTTTACTCCTGATACCACTAAGCCCATTTTTTACCACGTTTTGGCCAGGTCCCTGATTGTCCTTAGAGGACTCATCACCTTGCAACTTTGAAAAGTAAATGATGAGAATGGGAGGTACCTCAAGCTGATGTAATTCTTCAGAAACTGTAAAATTAAATCCAGATTCTTGAATTAATGTAATAGCAGCATTTCTAGTATGTCCACAAAGTTCTCTGTTGTCGTCTTTTTTTTTTCCACAGCAACATATTAATTCTGCTTGAAAAAAGCAGAAAGTAATCACATTGGTATTTTGATCTACAATTTCCTTTGTCCCAAGGACTGAAAAATGTGTTACTCTGTAAATTCATGACATTATACTCTCTCTGTAACCTCATATTTAACTGTAATATTTGCTATACTGATCAACCTTGTAGCTGGTGCCCAAACTATGATTAGCGGATTTCATAGAACAGAATCTCCACATCGCTGCAAACATGTCATTAGACAGCAAAGAATGAAAGGTTTATTGGGCCAGAGTGAGAGAGCATGAGTACAACTGTGAGAAAGAATATGACTTTCTAATCTATTAATCTGGGTATTTATTATACAAAATTTCTGTGTTTTGTCTCTGCATAAGATGTTTTATAGATTACATTTTGCAGTTTAAGATCCTTTAACATTGAAAAGATATTAGGCAAAATAACCATCAATGAAATTAAGTCCTGGATCTTCCCATTTTCTGCATTTCCTTTCAGCTAATTTAGGTAGTTCTCAGTTGCATGCTGATTGATTTTGTACACTGCATTTTTAGTTTTGACTCCTGATCCTGAGTTTATGTTTACACATATCTGGACAGATATGTTCTTGCTTTACCTTCTCTACAAATTACTTCAAGCAAATTGATGAACCTAAAACGAAATATTTAACTTTCAGGAGATTTATTAGTAGAAGCTCTAAAGTATTCTAACACAATCCTACAGACCAGCACTTTTCAGAGGAAGTTCATGTATACCCAGTACATATTATATAAATCCATTCTTAACAACTGACAAAAAAAAATCTGTCTTTCACTGTAGATGTGAAGCTTAAAGTTGGCATATTATTAAGTAGCCTAAGAATTTCATAGATCAATGAGCACAGGGTAAAAATGGCAGCTTAGCAACAAGTAGTCCTGTCACAAGTGTAAAGAAATTTCCGAGAATTTTAAAGGCCTAAGGAAAGAAAACTGTGAGTAGATTTCTGAATGTAAAGATGCTAGCTTTGAAGTGATGGAAATAAATTTCCTTGACTTTATCCAAACTAGATGAAGATAGGCATGTATTTTGTTCTCTATATTGTAAATTGTATATTTTCAGGCATTTTCTAGTTTACATTACTGGGCCCAGGAAACTGGTAAATCTCTAAAGCAAGGTAAGATTGTTTGAACTATAAAACTGGGGTAGCAGGTAAAAAAAAAAAAGTTACAGAAATGGAAATTATTAATTTCTTTGTATAAAAAGCTATGATGTGTCTCATCTATAATGGCAGTCTGCAACCCTCAGTGAGTCAAAGGACTAAATGGCTGTAGGGGTTATTTTTCATTTTGTGTTGTGGTCTATATAGCTTAACCACTTATGTTCCTCACTTGTACAGGTGTTATTGGTGTTGGTTTTAAAATATACCCAGTTCTTCTAATTCACAGCATTAAATAACAGCAAATTGGTGTGGGTTTCTTCTCAGGTTTTGTAAGGTTTTTGTTATTATATCGCAAGCCAAGGACCTTCATCAAACAGGCAGGCATGAGAGAGAGGCTGTCTGACCACAGGCAAAGGAGTGCTATGGAGCCTGACAGATGCTTTCATCTGATGCCTGGTAACATCATGCCAAAATACATTTTCAGGATAAGTTACAAACACAGTCAAAGTTCAGGCTGCCTGAAACGGCTTTTGAAGGGTTTGGGGAATCACACAGTTGTATAGCATACTTGTATAACATAAACACAATAGTGACTGCTAAAATATGTCTAAAAAGAATTGCTCAGCATGAAGGTAGGAAGGTGTCTAGACCTTTACTAAGTAACAGGCCTGTGTTGAACAAACATTTTGCCATAAACATCTGAGAGCATCTGCGGCTGATACAACATCTGTATTACTGGTAAAACACAACAACAAAAATTCCTTTACAATGGCTCCAGTGTACAATGAAGAATGAAATGGAAGGCTTCCTGTTGTTTCAGAAGCAAAAATGTAGGTCACATGATGGAAATAAGTTGGAAACATACCATCACAGGCCTTCAGTTACTTTGAATGTCCCAAAAAAGAATAAAAACTGCCTGTAAGAACATAGAAATGGTTGCATCAGTTCTGATGAAAGATCCATTGACTCTCAAATTTTATCTTTCACTAGTAACCACCAACACCTTCAGAAAAAAGTTTATAGGGTTATATTCTCACCTACTCCTGCCTAACTTCTGCCAGTGGGCAGATAACTTCAGTGGGCAACCCAAATTCTTGGGTTGTCATAAAGAAAGCATTCCTGTGCTGTAATAAAGAAAGAATGAACAATCTTTCTTTTTGCTCTCAATCTCTTTTCATTTTACAGCACTCATTATTTTACATAATTCACTACCTTTCATCCCTTGTATCTTTTTCCTAGCTAAAGAGACATACTTTCTTTGCACTGTACAGTAGCTATTCTGTAACTTTAGCTATCTTTGTCAACATTTTTAAGGATGTTTTACTATATCATGTTAGATATCATAGTTCCTGAACTGTACCCAGTATTCAAAATTTAAGTATGTCCTGAAGGTTCACAGTGGCACCAGAATGTTTACTATTTTCTCCCTACAGTAGGAACTATAACATATTAGCTTCTTGCCTATGGCTGCACATTATGATGATGCTACTATAGAGTTATTTATAAAGAATACAAGATCTCTTCCCTAAGAACAGCTAATTTGGAAACTTTTATTGCCTGTGTGTAATTAAGGCCATTTTCTGCACATGCATTATATGTATTGACCGTTAATTTTATCTGTCAGTTTATGGATATATTAGAATTGTCAATAGTTAGGATTTGGTATTGTCCAGAATAATTTTTTAGCAGTTGTAAACACTTTTTTATCAGTTGCAAACACCATCATCATTCACTCATTTGTTGGAGTTTATCCCTGGCAGGATAAACATGGTTTTGTCCCATGATGACTTAGTTCCTTTAATAAGTTTTACAAGAATATCTTAAAAGTTTTGGAAATCTGAGTACACTTTATGAAATAAATTTTCTAATTTCTAATTGATTTGGCTGGTGTAACTTCCTTTAAAAAAAGCCATGTTGATTTTTCTTAATTTTTTATTAATCTAATAATTTGATTTTTTAGCACAATTCTAAACAATCATATTTATGTAAAACTCAGACCTAATGATGTGCAGATACTCACATGTCTCCAAATATTTTTATTAACTCATGTTTTATTTTCCACATATCATTCCCCAAGGTCAATTAAAGCCACACTTAATATTTCAACAATTTTGTATCTGGCTTCCTTTAACACTCTTGGGTGAAAACCACTTTCGTCTGGAAATCTGAGTATTATATTCTATTGATTGTCTATTCTGATGACACTTGTATTTAATGATCGTTCCTCTCAGTAAAGGATGAATTCAATGTGGCAAATTTCCAGAACTCCTCCACAACAAATGTAAAACACTGAAATAGTTCTGTTTTCTACAAATTTCCATTTTTTTCACACTTATTGTATGTTCTTTCATACCATGATCATCTCTGCACCCAATAAATTATTTTTAACACATTTGTAATTCTTCCTGATTCTAAGATGTTTGAATTGGTTTCAATTCAATTTGAATTGTTGAATAGTTTTAAATTTTCTCAAAATTTCTTTTGCTCACTTTCATTAAGGTTTTAGATTTAATTGTCTCTTCTGTTTTCTTTGTTCCACCATATCTTTTAGCGATTGAAGATTTATTTTACTTTGCATACATACTTTATTCTTTTGTTTCACTAGTTTAGAGTTTTGGAGTTGGTTTTGATGTGTGGTAAAGTTTTCCATTGAAATGCCAGTGTACTGTCTCTTAATAATATGTTTCACTTGCCAATATTTTATCCTTTTGGTGGCTCCATTGTATTTCCTTTTATCAAGTTTCATTCTTTTTTTTTTGTTTTTCTTCGTATTTGGTGTGTTTGAATTTTTGAGCAGAGAATTATTTTTTTTCTTTCAAGGATGTTGATTTTGAGTTCAAATTAGTTGTACTTACATAGCTGTTTCTCACTAATAATGTTATTAGGTCATTTCAAAGTCATTTATGAAAATATTTTTTCCTCATTCTGCCACAAAGGGCTGATAAAAGCCAAGACTAGTGGATGCTTCTTCATATGACCTATGAGACACTTAAGAAATGTCAACAGAAATTAAATAAAAAGGTGATTTGTGTATTCATTTAATGAGATTTACTCACCATAATGTAAATTGTGAAGTCATATAATAGAGTATTTATGTCCACGTTATTGTTTTTCTTTTTTCTTTACAATTGTGTGAAATTCTCCAGTAACACTAAGAAGATATTGCTTGGTTCAAATTGGTATGATACACATTTGAAAATCTTGTATAGCTTCTATTATGTCATTGTCCTGGTTTCAGCTGTTATAGAGTTAATTTTCTTCCTAGTAGTTGGTACAGTGCTGTGTTTTGGATTTAGTATGACAATAATGTTGATAATGCAGTTTTAGTTGTTGCTAAGTGGTGCTTAAAGTAGTCAAGGACTTTTCAGCTTCTAATGCTCTGCCAAAGGGAAGCTGGGAGGGGGCACAGCCAGGACAGCTGACCCAAACCAGCCAAAGGGGTATTCCATACCTTATGATGTCATGTTCAATATATAAACTGGGGGAACTGGCTGGGGCCACCACGGCTCTGGAACTAGCTGGGCATTAATTGTCAGGTGGTGAGCAATTGTATTGTGCCTCACTTATTTTGTATAGTATTAGTATTAATATTTTCTCTTCCCTTGCTGTTCTGTTAAAGTACCTTTATCTCAACCCACGAGTTTTACCTTTATTCTTCAATTCTCCTCCCCATCTCACGGGCTGGGTGGAGGAGTGAGCAAGTGGCTGGGTGGTGCTGAGTTGCTGGTTGGGGTTAAACCACGACAGTCATCTTTTACACTTCTATTACATCATCTTTTACACTTGTGCTTTACTTTCAAAAATGTGGTAAAGCATTTGTACCAATTTAACTGTAACGACATTAATGCTAACAATAACATTTAACATTTCAAAGGAAAAAATGAATTTTCAGTAGTAGTTCAAGTGCATGTTGATTTTAAGGGACAGAATACTGAAACGGTCCCAATGGTTTCATAAAAGATTGGATCAAAAGTAGAAAGTATTGCATTTCATTTAAGCAGAAATTATCAAAAATACACCAACAATTTAAGATTGGCTGCAGGCTTTTAAACACTAATATAAAACAAATATTATGGTATAGTTATGATAGCCTCTGCTACAAAAGTTAATAATGAATGTTGAAAAGCCTTCTGACGCATGAAATACACAATATATGGAATTTTTATCTCATTTCAGTCAGTTGATTTGAACCAATAAAAGAAAATTGTAACTTGAGTAAGACAAGCTCACTACTTATCCTATGCATGAATATGATCTGGGTATGATAAGTTTGATCAAAATCTTTTCAATAAATACACTTGTGTAGAAACTCGTAAGACCATAAAGATGAAATTGTATTTTCAGAACTTCAAGACCAGTTTCATAAAATGAATAGTAAACTACCATATAGGGTGGTATTACCACACTAGAAGAAGAGTCAAATGGCTCATACTTTTGGCCTGAGAATGCATCTGATGGATCAAATAGAAGTCTTAGCATTAGAACAGTTATTAGATACTCTCATGAAAACCATAGCAGATCTCAGAAAAACAAAATTCATTCTACATAACCTTTTTCTTAAAACTTTCTGAGTCTTCCTGAAATATTGGGTGAGGGGTCTGGAGCACAAGTCTTATGAGGAGCGGCTGAGGGAACTGGGGTTGTTTAGTTTGGAGAAGAGGAGGCTGAGAGGAGACCTTATCGCTCTCTACAACTACCTGAAAGGGGGTTGTGGCGACGAGGGTGTTGGCCTCTTCTCCCAAGTAACTAGTGATAGGACAAGAGGAAATGGCCTTAAGTTGTGCCAGGGGAGGTTTAGATTGGATATGGGGAAAAATTTCTTCACTGAGAGAGTGGTCAGACATTGGAACAGGCTGCCCAGGGAGATGGTGGAGTCGCCATCTCTGGAAGTGTTCAAGAAACGTGTGGATGTGGCGCTTCAGGACATGGTTTAGGGGACATGGTGGCACTGGACTAATGGTTGGACTTGATGATCTTGAAGGTCCTTTCCAACCTAGTGATTCTGTGATTCTGTGATTCTGTGATTGTATTGAGTACAGACAGAAGAGAAAGTATTGTAGGAGCTACAGTGGACTATCAGGAAATGTGCCTATTTTGAATAGTTAAATATTAAAGAAATTCATTCTTTATTTAGATCTTTTAGACATGGTGGCCATGGAGTTCTGTTTTTTATAGAAAAAAAAAAGAATAAATGAAGTATTTTAAAATGCTAATGAAGAGTTTAATTGCTATGTGTTCTTGCCATTTTTTAAATTCTATGGTGAGAGTCCTATTGAAGAAGGAAAAGAAAAACAAGTATACTAACAAATTAACTTAAACTGTTTTATGCAATGACTGTCTTTCTTTCCACTCCTTACACAACCCTCAACAGATCACCACTTTTCACAATCCTTGTCAGTCTTGTGCTCATCTCTGTCCTTCTTCCCTTAGGTCTTCGATCTTCCATTCCTTCAGTCCCTCTTTACCAGTAAAGGTAAAGTTCTTGTATTCAAATTCCTTTTACTTATATTCTTCTCTGACACTAGCTTTCCTTTCTTTTTCTGTTCCTTTCTCTAGTGTTTCACTTTAACTCTCTGCATCCATCTTTTAGTTTATTAATGTCAAGGCATGGAGGGAAACTGTATTCTTCAAAACAAACTACTGGTTTGGACTGAAAAGGAAGAAGCAATAAGACTATTTCATAGGATCTAACTATATCTGAAGGTTGTCTGAGAGTAGTTTATTGCATTAGGTGAATTAATTTAGACAATTATGGGAAGAGGAATAATACTAGTATTCTTTCTTCCTCTTTACTGTTCATAAAGGAAGCCTAATTAAACAGCTTAGATACACACAGCTGGGCTGTACACAACTAAACTTAAGTGAGATGAATATTGCATGAAATGTCAACTTTTACACTAAGGTTAAAATTTAAAAATAAAGTGGCTTTCTTTAATAATTTAATCCATTAAATTTCATAGCAAATCTCTTGACTCAGAGCAGCTTCTGATTTCAGAGTCATTGACAGTAATGAAAACTGACAGTCATAAAATTAGTCTCCAGAAATGTTCATACAGTAAGGTAATGACATCTGGAAATTTCTGTGCAATGATTTGTAAACTCATGTTTCTATGAGTTGTACCCAGTATTGCTCTGTCCTTGATGTTACTTTGTTTTTGAAGCAATGAAAGTCTCAGCTGCTCCACTTGCACGGAGTATTCACCCTGATGAAAAATTTTGCCATAACAAAAAATCTTATTACACGAAAATGGAGTATTTAAAATAATAGACATTTACCATAAAACTAGAATATAGTATTTTCATAACAGAGACATTTTGTTGTATCTCTTTGTTAAAGAAGGGATCAATCCAGTCCTTTTTTCTTGTTGTAAGAGATACAGAAAAAGTCAGACTCCTTTATGGAGAAACTCTGCATTGGTAGAGACAGTCATGCAATGAACAAAAATTAATCCCTTTGGGAAGAAAGAGGAAGGAAATTATGATGTCTAGGACTTGCAAGTGAAAACCTAGAAGATACAGAGGTGTGAGACCCACATAGGTTCTGAAGAATCAGGTTGTTATTATTATTTTACTCAAGAAAGGAGAGAGTATTTGGAAACTAAAAGTTTTCACTTTAAAAGCTTTGGACCTTTTCGGAGTTTTGGTTTAAGACTATGGTTACCACAGATTAAGTTTTCACTTGGAGATTTAAGATGGCAACCAGCAGGGGAGGGTTTAAAGCTTGGCTACTCACACATAATAGAGAGATTAGAAAGTTGTTACGTGAAGCTGTCTGAAAAGCAGGCATGTAACCTCTGTACTGCTCCTGTAATAGTCTTGGGCATTCTCCGCACTGCTGTAATACCACAGAGCCTCACAAGACCAGAACCCTGAAAAACTTCTGTAACGCAATACAGGTGCCTCTCCTTGCTATGCCTTAAGTCGCATCTTGAAGTATTGGTCAGATGAACACTCCCTGAAAATGCTAAAAGGTCAGATCTGATGTTACTTCAGATACTGGTCGGGAATTATTTGCTGTTTGCTAATATCCCTGAAACCCAGTCGAACAGCAAAATGTTAAAATAAAAGTAAGTAAAGAAGTAATTTATTTACAGAATACAGATCATAGAAATATTTGTTTTTAGAATGGGTGCAAGGGTATATAAGAAAAAACATGTTTATATTTGTCTATACTTTAGATCAATGCCAAGTAATACAGATTCCATAAATATTTTTGCTTAGTTAAATTTTGGTGAAATGAGTCTCACTTTTATTGTATAGATTTACAAAACATTTAAATATAATTTTTACAGATGAGTGTTTGTTTTGTATACAACTAGTCTTTATACATACCACATGATGACTATGGCCATAAAACTGTCCTATTTAATTTCTCATGACTCCTAATAAGAATTCTTATAAGATCTAGCCCAGAAAGTCATAAGTAATTAAAAATGCATGCGGTCTGTCTATTTCTTACATGAATTTCTTACACAGATTCCACCAAGTTACAGTCATCCTTTGTGTCATAAGGACTTTTTAAGGGAAATCTTCAATTTTGTTTTCTTTATTCCCAGAAATAACTGAACAAAATTCTTTGGAAGATATTCTGAGACCATCCACAAACACCAATTCTTGATTAGCTGAGAAAATCATTATTTCAATTCTATGATACCAGGTTTCATCTAAAGATAGCTTTTTTATTCTAGGCCTTTTGTTTGGTAAATAAACTGACAGATTAACATCTATTATGAAAAAACACATATTTACAATTCTATATTAATTTGAAGTGTCTTGGAAGCCTTTTAACTCCGATATATCATATAACTCCAAAACATCCTGTTCAGCAGGTACTTAATAACTGGAAATATTTTTATAATGCCACATTCAATCTTCTGTTTTCACATATACAGAACATACAGTAGTTTGATTAAGTTGACAACAGCTGTGCAAACTCCAGAGCCTCTGAACTCACAATTAAGAAAGTGAATAGAACTTGCAAACTTTTTTGGTTTTTTTTTTGTTGTTGTGTATCTTCTCTAACTGCCTGAGGTAAGATGTTGCATCTATATCTGAACTCAGGAGCAGGACATATGCACAAAATGAAAAATTTCACAATGTCAGGTAGGAATACTATAAAACCCTGTGTGACTCAGGGAAAACCAAATTGTGATAATTGCACTGAACACTGCCTACCTGTCATTCAAAAGTTGTATTGAATCAAGTAAGGCAACTGCTAGAGTAATATACTTGTCAACATGAATACTTGATCTTCAGTTTTGATGTTTATTTTGTACATTCCCCTCTCCATTCTGTATGTATTATGCTGAGCAAGTGCTCAGAAAGAACTACACTCCATAGGAGAGTAGCTCATAAATAGATCATATTTTCAAAGTAAAAAATAGTGAAACCAGTGCAACTGCAGTGGAAGAGTTCGCTGCAGCTGTGTCCTCATGTCCCTTCATTTGCTGCCAAATAAATTTTTGTAATTTTACATTTTATTACCTTTGTCCTTCAGACCCTTTATGTTTGTAGAGAAGTACATTCTCCTCTAATGAGGAGTAAAAATTGAATACAGTCCCTTTGAGTTCCTGATCATCCTGGGCATAGCCCTACATATAAATGTGGATTTAATACTGCTTCAGTTCACTTAACATCTGAAAAGAAAAGATAAATGTTCCCTGCAGAGACTACTGTGGTGACTTTGACATTGCCGGACATACATTTTCCCAGTAGTGACATCCACTGAGGAGACAAAAGAAGGATTAAACATTATAATTGTACTTTGACAAGAACATATGACTTCTGGGATGGATTAATACTCCTTGCAGAGGATTTTGCTACTATGTCTGATAATACTTCCTCATGAACTTTTATTCTGAGTGCCTTTTTTCTTTAGCAGTAAAATGACGCATGGAGTGCTCTGAACAAACATTTATCTCTATTCCAAGGAAAATATACTGTAAGTTCATGAAAGTTTATCCAGACTTTTACACTGCTCAGCAGAATTTGGTCATCTCAGCTGACCTTATAGGAGGTCATAGATTCTTACTTTTTAGCCTGGGTGACCTCTTCTTCTGACTATAATATCAGACAACTGAAACTTCGCTTTTTTTCCTACTGTGTAAGTCTGAGTTGCAGAAGTCCATGACAGGGTCCATGGTTGGCCAAGCTACAGATAAGCAAAGTCTTTCTGAGCATAATAATAATCTTTTTTCTGAAACTTTCCACGTGGCAAAATTCATATCTTCAGTATATGTACTATACATGCAAAGTAACAACACTGCCTTGAGTGATTTCAATGAGACCCTTATTTAGCTGGAGCTTTGAAATAGATCTGTTTAGATTTTTTTCTTAGACAATTACTCCAAAATTACCAAAAAGGCTTTTAAATTAAAAAAAAAAAAAGCCTTCCCCCCCAAAAAACAAACAAAAAAATCCACATCAGAAAGTTTAAAAACCATTTTCTTTTCACTATATCATGGCAAGGCAAATGTTTGTTTCCAGACTGACTTTGGGGTTAGGGTTAGTCTCTCAGTAGCTTCCTCAAAAAAAACTAACTCTACACAGTCCCAGTTGGTTCTCTTGAAACCATCTTCTGTTTGAGAACTATTCTCCAAAGCCCAGTTGTCTGCTCTCTTCCCCCTCACTGGTGTCTCAGTTTGTGCATGATGGGTGAACTTTGTTCTATACTAAAATCTCCCCATTTCTTCTTTCACTGCCCAAGGAAACACCATTTGGCGAAATGCCAAACATACTAAAATGGCTATAGAAGCACATCAGGTTCCCTTGGAAACCCAGGAGGTCTACCTGACCTTGTTATTCTTTCCTTAAGGGAACACAACACAATATGAGGAGTGCAAATAATCTGTCATATTGATTGCAAGAGTACTGTTCTCTCAAAAGAGATGCATATAGGAGTAGCACTAAGAAATCTGATTGACATTTTCTGAATTTCATGGAAGCAGCTAATACATATTTTATCTCAGTAAAAAAGTGTTATCAACACTTTGTATATTTTCATATATTAAATTGTACCTGCAGGTAATATGAATTGGAATCACAGTGCAGATCTTGAAAGATGCATCTCTGTCTCCAATTAGCTTGAGTTTGACCTCACCCATGTTGCATAAAGGAGAATTTTTCTCATTTATATCTTGCTCTGAATTTCAACTGAATTTGTGTGAGTGCTAAGAAAGGGACCTGGTTGTATTGTTTAAGCACTGAATTTAATTCTGATTAATTTGAAGTTTATTTTGGCTATTCAGCTCTAATCCCATGCATTTCTTGTGCAATCATACAACTATGTCCCATTGGAGAGGTCATACTGCAGCGTTTCATAAACTTTGTTGTAGCTTTAATAGCATATCAGGATAAAACAAACAAACAAACAAACAAACAAACCCCACAATTGTCCAGTAAATTTAATTTACTGGTAAAATTGCTAGAAATGAACTCTTACAAATAACAAATTTGCCAGTAAAGCACCTTACAGTGTTTACTGATATGTTTATGTGATTTTTGCCTTCTGCATACGTATGCAGTATTACGTTTAAACTGTCACTTCAAAAATTTCTGCTTTTAACAATAGAAGAGTTTCAAACTATCGTAGGTTGGGGCAACTCTTAAAACATCAGACTGATATTTGCTCAGAAAACACTGACTTTACATCAGAAGTTCTAAGTAATAAATGTTTGGCTAAAGCTTCCCATCCACTCTAACACACCACACAAAGGAATGGTCTTACTAAATGATGCACTAAATGGACCTAGTCAATATCAGAACCCATCTGTGCTTCCAGAAGCTTCCAAAAATCTGAGTGTCCTGACTCACCCTCAAATCAGTTATCTAATGTTAAAACTATTCATTTGTATATTCTTTCAGTGTTACCCCTTAAACTCATCTACTTTTTATAACAACATACTATTGATACAGGGATCTGGGTTTTTTAATTCATCATTATGAGTAAAACAGAAATCTGATCCAGCCTTGCTTGCTTCTGCATTTCTCTGAGAATAACATAATTCCTTCTCACCACCCACCGCCTTTTGCCAAGAGAGAGAAAATGAACTGGGCTATATTGTGCAGTGGCAGTAAGGCGTAATGGGCCAGGCTAGAACACAGTTCATTTTTGTTCACAGCAGCTTATATGGTGCTGTGTTTTAGATTTTGCTAGCTTTTGCTGAAGTGCTTGCACAGCATCAAGTCCTTCTTTGTTTCCTACTCTGCCCCCTCAGTAAATAAATTGGGGGCTGCACAATAGGCTGTCAGGGGACACAACTAGATGGATGACCCAAACTAACCGAAGAGGTTATATAAAGACATGCTCAGCAATAAAAGTGAAAAGAGGGGATTTTAAGAGGGTTAGCCACCTTTGCTCTGGAACTGGCTGGGCATTGGTATACCCGTGGGAGCTGTCGAGTGATTGCATTTGCATAATTTGTTTCATTATTTTTCCTTTTCTCCAACTTACACTTCACATAATAACAACTTTTTTTTGTTGTTTTATTTTATCTTGGTCCCCAACTATTCTTGCTTTTATTCTTACTTACCTCTTCCCCTGTCCCGCTGGGAGTTAGGGAGGGAAGTGAGCAAGTGGCTATGTGGTGCCTAGCTGCTCACTGGGGTTAACCCACAACATAAGACTATAAGAAGTACTTATCAGAGCATTTCAGGTCTGATAAACAGGTACACTCTGGGGGCACTTATTAGTCTATTAGGGATGCTTGTGAACTCCTAATTTACACTGATGCTTCAGTTTTGTGTCAGATATGGCTTATGATTCAATATTTTTTTCCCCCTTTAATAGTGTGACCTGACTTAGATTAATAAAATTGGGATAAAAGATCTTAGCTTTTGCCAGCAACCACCACAATTAAAATTAAAGTAGCAGTTCTGTCCTGTCAGGGGGATGGCCAGGATGATGGACTGTCAATGAAATGATGTCCACTTTCCTTGATTCAATGGGAGGGTAAAATTGACTCAATTTGTAATCTATGGTTTAATTTTCACTGGTGGTGTTTGATAACCTGCACAGTGTCAATACATCTGGTCCCTTCATGGATCTCTAGTTTTCATTATATTCTGTTGCTGAGGATACAAATCAATATCTATTGAAAGGTCTGTATGGTTTAATGCAGTGAATCTATAACAAAGTCACATAGGTCTGATCTTATTTGAGTTTAATACCAGCTCCTCCACTGGCAGTGGAATGAGACAGATTATTTTTTGTCTAAACTGTTATAAAAGTTTTCATTATAATACTGCCATGATGATTTAGATATATGTTAATCACACAGAATAGTGAGTGTAATACTTAAATAAGAATTTGTTACAAATTTCTTTAAAAGGAAAATTAACAAAGTATAAGTTGTAATTACATAAATTTTGTTTCATCTTTTTTGACAGTGATCCAGTGAAAAGAGTATGGCCAGCTGTTGCTAGTAATGTAATCATAAGCCGTACACCGTGTCTTAACTTTGCAAAGTGCCAAGAATCCAGTCCTGGCCTATTAGGTTTGCTATGAGCTTGTTATGATAATATGCTACTGAGTCAGAGCTTGATATTAGGTTTTTTTTGCTACGATATTGAGTTGAATTGTGCAAGGGTAGCTGCATCGTTCTCTTATCATCTCTCCTGTCTCCTTTCTTTGCTGATAAAAACCACCAGGAGACTAGTTTTGTCTTGATTTCTGTTTATATGGCTAAAGTTTAGTGAGACTCCCACCTATACTCTGTATAGGTTAGATTATTCATGGAGCCACAGAAAATATTTCATGTTTCCTGCTCTTATTGGGTACTGTAGGCATGATCGGAGACTGTGTATCATTGAAACCCAAATAAATTCAGAAATACTGGTGCAAATTTTAAGAATTCTTTACAAAAACCTGTAAAAATCATAAGCGTCTTAGATGGATATCAATATTCATATAGAAACTATTTATAGTATCATAGAGTCATAGAATCGTAAAGTTTGGAAAGGACCTTCAAGATCATCAAGTCCAACCATCAAGCCAACATCACCACGCCCACTAAACCATGTCCTGAAGTGCCACATCTACGTGGTTTTTCAACACCTCCAGTGATGGTAACTCCACCACTTCCCTGGGTAGCCTGTTTCAATGCTTGACAGCCCTTTCAGTAAAGAAATTTGTCCTATATCCAATCTAAACCTCCCCTGGCACAACTTAAGGCCATTTTCTCTCATCCTATCACTAGTTATTTGGGAAAAGACACCAACACCCACGTCACCACAATCCCCTTTCAGGTAGTTGTAGAGAGCGATAAGGTCTCTCCTCAGCCTCCTCTTCTCCAGACTAAAGAACCCCAGTTCCCTCAGACACTCCTCGTAAGACTTGTTTCCCAGATGCCTCCAATTTAATTCCCCCCAAAATTTCTACAATTTATTAAAAACTCCCTACAATGGGAAACTCTTTTTCATGTTTTTCACATGATCCCACATGAAATATGGATGCAGGAGTGGAATGCAACATTAACAGTTTGCTGATGATACCAAACTGGGAGGTGCTGCTTACTCTCTTGAAGGACAGGAGGCCTTACAGAGATATTTGGACAGATTGGAGCATTGGGCAATGATTAATAGGATGAAAATTAACAAGTCGAAGTGCCAGAGTCTGCACCTAAGATGGAGTAACACTGAACACAAGTATAAACTGGGAGACAAGCCCTGCAGAAAGGTATCAGGGAGTGCTGGTCAACAGCAGGTTCATTATGAGTCAGCAGTGTGCTCTGGTAACCAAGAGGGCAAACCGCATCCTAGGGAGCCCCAAACACAGTATAACCAGCCAGTCAAAAGAGGTGATTATCCTGCTCTATTCAGATTTGGTGCAGCCTCACCTTCAGTACTGTGGGCAGTTCTGGGCCCCACAGTTTAAGAAGGATGTGGAAGTCCTTGAATGTGTCCAAAGGAGGGCAACAAAGCTGGTGAAAGGGCTGGAAGGCATGTCCTATGAGGAGTGGATAAGGACTTGGCTTGTCTAGTTTGGACAAAAGGGGGCTGAGGGTTGACCTCATTGCTCTCTACAGCTTCCTGAGGAGGGGAAATGGAGAGGGAGGTGCTGATCTCTTCTTCTTGGTACCCAGTGATAGGATGCATGGTCTCAGAGATGTACCAGGGGAGGTTTAGACTGGACATTAGGAAACATTTCTTTACTGGAAGGGTGGTCAAACACTGGAACAGTCTTCCTAGAGAGGTGTTCGATGCCCCAAGCCTGTCAGTGTTTAAGAGGCATTTGGACAATGCCCTTAATAATATGCTTTAACGTTTGGTCAGCTCTGAAATGGTCAGGAAGTTGGACTAGATTATCATTGTAGGTCCCTTCCAACTGAAATTATTCTATGCTTCTATTCTTCTACTGTTCTATTCTATTCAATTCAATTTGATTTGATTTGATTTGATTTCATTTGATTTGATTCTAAATAGAAACTGGCACTAGATTTCTCACATTTGATTTAATTCTAAATAGAAACTGGCACTAGATTTCTCAACTACTTTTCTTCATTCATCAGTGGACTGATGTTTTGTTTTTTTCTTGAAGGTTGTCCTCACAGAATAAAGGAGGTTGTTGTCCATGAAATCCTTACGTTAATTTTTACCAGGGCCTGTAGTGATAGGAAAAGGGGCAATGATTTTAACCTGAAAGAGGGTAGATTTAGATTGGACATAAGGAAGAAACTCTTTTCTATGAGGGTGGTAAGACACTGGAAAAGGTTGCCTAGAGAAGTTGTAGATGCTCCATCATCAGAAGTGTTCAAGGTCAGGCTGGATAAGGCTTTGAGCAACCTGATCTGGTGAAAGATGTCTTTAAAGATCCCTCCCAACCCAAACCATTCTATGATTCTATGATTCCATGATTCTATGATCACTTATCTTTGAGTCATGCTGGAATGAACCATTGATGCTTATTTACAAACAGAATTGTAGATAAATGTTTGCATACAAATTTCTCATTTTATGTTCCTGTGATTTTGTGGCTGGTATTTACTAAGAAAAAGATATTTTTTGGGATTTTCAGATTTTTATTGATTTTCCTCTTCTTTATAGTATTATAAGTATTACAAAATCTTTTTAAAGAATCTTGAAATTTTTAACAAGGTTAATTTGGTAAGAATTTTCTTAATTACATTTCTGAAATCATCACTTTTCTTTCGCTATTAAAGTTATTCATAGAATAATAAAGGTTGAAAAAGACCTCTAAGATCATCAAGTCCATTCAAACTGTTATTAAACAAACACACAAAAAGAAGTCAGCATTCCAGAGTGCAGTTTGATTAGCCTGAGGATTTCCCCATAGATGGTGCATCAAAGCTTTCAGACATAGCAACTGGAAAAGAAATCTTAGATCACAGAGGAATACACCCACGCACATGCCTCAGGTCTATTTGAAGGAAATACTTTGAGAGTCATACACTAAAAGAAAAAAAATCGTTTCAACTGTACAACTTCAAAGTTTCTCTAATATAAATCAGATCTTCACAAATACTATAATCCCAAAAGGCAGAAAATACCCATTTAAAAGCAAAACTGTATCTCCACCTTGACAGATGCAACTAAATATAATAAAGTTTCATTTGTTAAGCAGAAATATTTTGGCAGTGCCCCCCCTATACACAGACTGATACTATATTAAAAAAGAAATAATCTATTTAGAATAAATCAGTATTCACAGCAGTGTTTTTTTCTGGGGGGTGGTATATCTGAAAATTTGACTAAATGGTTAACGTATATGTGTAAACACTCACCATATACATCTGTCAGACCACAATTAGCTCTTAGGAGTTAATTATATCATTATGTTATTATGTACATGGATGCTACTCATTGTTATCTAGCAATCCTATAATGAACTATTTTTCTGGAGTATTGTTAAAATTCAAACCCATTTCTAGCATGTTCAAAGCCCACTTAAAACATTGAAAAATTGCTGCATAGTTCAATGTGTGCTAGATAATTCATATTTAAACATCTTATTTTTTCATCCATGGGGACAGAAGGAAATGGGAAAGCCAGCAAGATGCTAAACCTTTTTTGAAGCAAAGATAAATGAGATTGAGAATAATATATCTGTGTTTTGTCCATGCTAGAAAGGGAGCAACTGAATTGTAAAGAAATTAGTTATTTTCTGAAGGTGGTATAAAGATGTAAGTCACCAGAAATGCCCCTGCAACACAAAAAACCAACAGCATCCTGTGCTGCATAAGGAAAAACATTACCAGCAGGATGAGAGAGGTGACCCTTCTGCCCTGGTGAGACACATCTGGAGTTCTGGGTCCAGGTCTGGGCTCCCCAGTGCAAGGGAGACATGGACATACTGGAGCAGATACAGCAAAGGGACACTAAGATCATTAGGAACTGGAATATTTGTCACATGAGGAGAGGCTGAGAGCTGGAACTGTTTATCCTGAAGAGAAGGCTCAGAGGGGTCTTATCAATGTGTATGAATAGTTGATGGGAAGGACCGAAGACCAAAGAACCACGCTCTTCTCAGTGCTGACCAGTGACAGGACAAAACACAAGGGACCTAAACTGGAATATAAAAGATTCCACTTGAACATAAGAAAAAACTTTTTGACTGCAAGGATGGTCAAACATTGCAACAGTGAAGTTGTGTATGTCCCTGAGTTGTGATGGGTAATATTTTGCGGCCTTAGTAATTTTTATTCTCTCTTTATTTGCCCACATATGAAACAAGCCACTCCAGACTTTTCTTAATCGATTGTCTCTAGTTTAGTGTTCTTTCTTTTCTGGAAGAGTCTTTCAGATCTGAATGCCAACCATTCACTGATATAACTGCTGAAAGCTGCAGTATTGATGCATTCTCTACTAAATAATCATTAATGTGCTGAAACAGGACATTACTTATGTCCTGTTTGTATCAAATCTCACCCGAAGTGAGTGAACACTCAGGAATGTAATCTTTCTGCACTCAGTTTCCACTCTGTAAAATAAGAATAATGCTGTTATAAGAAGATACATGAGTATTGTTAAGATATGTTAATAGATTCTAATCCTATGGTGATGAAGGCCACAGAAAAACTCAAAGTACAATTTACAATTTAGTTTTTTAGCAATTTCTATGAGAAATTGAGACTGGAAAAATTTCTATGAAATTATGTTAAATAATCAATGTGACAAAAATAAAATAATTAATTGCTAATTTTTAAGCCAATACTACACTTTCATCTACTCTGAATGTGTTGGGATCTGTCTGAAGAAATATAGTGAATTAAGTAAGCAAAGACTGCATTTGAATGCAAAACCAAAAGGATAGTAAACCAGTGAATTAAAGTTTCACAGGCTTTCACATTTTACATTAATTTTGGTATTACATGTCTATTAAGTATTTGACTCTAGAAAGTAATTCAATGTTCATTTAATGTGCTTCTAAAACCTTGTATAAAATCCACAACAAACCTACATCCTTATGTTACTTCCGGTATTTTGTAACCATTTCAAAACTGGAGAATGCTCTTATTTCTTGCTTTAATATCAGCCTGATTATTTTTTCTTTATCTCTTGTTTCTTTAGTTGGTTTGGATAGGCAAATTTTTTTTTTTGTTTCGGCTTTTTCCTGAAATGTATACCATGTATGTATGTGAGGATGGTTCTTGGCTAGTCTATACATCTTCTTTGCATCTGCAGTGAATTGGAAATGCACATAAGAGGCTATCTTATATAAAAATAAGGCTTTATTTTCTCAAATACTACAAATTTATAAAATAATTGGGGAAAAAAAACCCTAATACTTTTAAGATTTATTCCTAGCTTTGGAAACCTACTGTTCAAATTCACAAATTTTTTTTTGCTATTGTTAGAATTAATTTCCATGGCTATATACATCTGATTAGGATTTGATCTTCATTTAATAATGGTGTTCTTAATTTTTTGAAATAATAGTAATAATAGATGTTATTATTACCATTCTTAAAATACAAAGAGTAGCCATAGAAATTGTAGGTATATCTTATTTATAAATGTATAAAGATACAGATACATATATCACATTTTTAAGAAATGCTTAGTAAATTGTAAATCTCCAATATTTTTTCCTTCATTGTTTGTGTGGAAATCAACAGTCTTTCCCTGAAAGACAGTGATGCATGCAGTAAGAAAGGCTGAGGATGGAAGAGATTTGCTGTACTAGCCGATATTAAAGTGTGGTGTAAAAGGATATGCTATCTCGTTTCATACCTCTGTGCAGTGGCTTACAAACCTGGGACTGTGGACTAGCAGGGGTTTATCAATGACTTATGAAGGGCCTGGGGTCAGTATTTAGAGAGGCAAGCCTACCACAGGCAGGCTTAAGTTCAGTAAGGTCTGAATTGACACTGTTTTTTTTCCTAGAGATTTGTAAAATAAGGTTATTCTGAAGTGAAGTATTCTGGATTTCCACTCCCCCCCCCCCCCCCCCCACCCCCCGATTCTGATCTTTCTGGATTTCTTTTTTTTTTCCCATCTCATTGCTATATATTTATTGATAGAATTTTAATTAAATAGTCACTAAGATAATGAAGCCCATAAAAGCTCAGCAGGTTTCACTGTCATGATTACAAGCTTTTTCCTTCATCTCTTCATCAAATTTTACCTGTAAAAGTAGTGAGTGAAAATCCTTAACAAGATATATCGCAATCCAAGTCCCAGAAGGCTAGGCTTTTATTTCTAATATCACTTAAGCTTACTATTTCTATGCAAACATTCTGTAAAACATTCCCACTAAATATAATAATGTAGATTTCACAATATTTTTTTAGATTATATTGCTTTAAATATCATATTGCATAAGGTATTATCTTGCAAAACTATAATTTCTTGTAACACTTCAAACTAAAACAGAATATAACATCCTATCTTGTATATTCTATAAGAGTATTTTTAATTCACCAGTTGTATCACATCGTTTCAGTAAACACATGGTTCCGTTTACATGATGCAAGTGACCTATGGTGAGGCTGATACACCATGCGCATCAGTAAGGCAAAAGGTGCTAGGAAAATAGTTATTGCCTCCTACAGTAATGATCAGAAACAGCTGCTACAAAAGGAATGGTAAAAATACCAAGCCAAAATGCCTGTCATATGAAGATTTTTATATGAAGATTTTTCTGATTACATGTTAAATGAAGTTGTGGTATGAACAACATGGAGAAAAAGCATGATAAGCAGGCACAGTGTGGGCAGTCAAGAAGAGCAGTACCTCCTCACAAGTATGCTCTCTGTAGCAGCTGAGGCTGGTATGCAGAAGATTAAGTGTCTCTCTTCTGTGAAAATAGACGGATGCTGTATGAAGTCCCAACTGGGGGAAAATCTGAAGGCTTAATGTAGTCTTCTAGCCTCTGTGGCACGAATTTGAACTTTCCATTCTTTGAATTGTCAAGAAGACTGAAGTACCCTTCGACTCGGTTAAAGACAATAACAAGTGACAAAAGAATTGTTACTATATGTGCATTCCTGTCTGTGTCACAGTCACTGCAGAGCATTTTGATATGATCATGTACCTTTTTTTTGCAAGCCTGATGGACCATTAAACTTATGTTTCATAGTACTTCCCTTTCCAGTACAAAAACACACCTTGGAGGATTACCCCAAAAGAGCATAGTTTGGAAAATCTTTCAGTCAAAAAGCCTTGCTTTTTGTATACCTCAAGAAATAGGAAAATGTAGCTATCTTCTTCTCTTACCTGTTTAATAAAAGAGAGACTCTCAAGCTCTTGTTACTGCTTTTTATTGGTTTTTATCCTGTACTGGTTTCAGCCAGGATAGCGTTAATTTTTTTCATAGAAGCTAGCGTGAGGCTATGTTTTAGATTTGGGATGAGAAAATGTTGATAATGTGCTGATGTTTTGAGTTGTGCTAAGTAGTCAAGAACAGTCCAGCTTCTCATGCTGGCCTGCTAGCAAGAAGGATGAGGGTGCACGGGAAGCTGGGAGGGGATACAGCCAGGACAGCTGATCCAAACTGGCCAAAGGGATATTCCATACCATATGATATCATGCTTGATACATAAGGTTGGGATGAAGAAGAAGGAAGAGGTGGGTGGACACTCGGAGTGATGGCGTCTGTCTTCCCAAGAAACCATTATGCATGATGGAGCCCTGCTTCCCTGGACATGGCTGAACACCTGCCTGCCCATGGGGAGTGGTGAATGAATTCCTTAGTTCGGTCTGCTTGCATTCCCGGCTTTTGCTTTCCCTATTAAACCGTTCTTATCTCAAACCATGAATTTTCTCACCTTCACTCTTCTGATTCTCTCCCGTGTCCCACCGTGGGGGAGTGAGCGAGCGGCTGCGTGGTGCTTAGTTGCCAGCTGGGGCTAAACCATGACAGTCCTTTTTGGTGTTCAATGTGGGGCATGAAGGGTTTGAGATAATGACAGATTTGATTGGAATGCACTAGATTGAGTTTATAGCTGTTATTGCTATTTAGCTATTAATTGCCAGGCCCCTGTGCTTGCCATGGATTTGCTTTCCTTATGTATATTAGAGTCCAGTGCTTGTTAGTGGCTGCTTTTGCTTTTGCTGCTTGCTGTACTGCTGATCGTCTGACTCTACTGTGTCTGGGAAGATTTTGGTAACAGCAATGGCCTTGCACCTGGGCTGGCAGGTGGCCAGGGCCTTACTGCTTTTTCTGTGCTGCTGTACTGGACAGGCTGGAACCCCACTGTGAACTCGAGTTGAAGGGACTGTGACCTGTGAACAAGTCCATGTGGGAGCAGGACACCCCAAAGCATCTGTGTCCATGAATAAGCCCATGCCAGAGCAGGTATATCTTGAAGCATCTGTGGCCATGGTTATGTCTGTGCCGCAGCAGGTATACCTCTGATGAGACTGTGGCACAAGTCCACGCTGGAGAAGGTACACCTCCAAGCATCTGTGGTTGTGGATAAATCCATGTTGCAGCAGGTAAACCTTGAAGTATCAGTGGCTGTGCATGAGGTCATGCTGGAGTACCTCAAACTGTGTGGCCATGGAGAAGCCCTTGGCAGCGGAGGCACATTCTTGGAGGGACTGGAACTATGGGCAAGGACATGCTGGAGCAGTTTTACTTTTGAAGGGACTGTGGCTGTGGATGAGGCCACACTGGAGGTATTGTGGCCCATGGAGGAGGAGGCCAATTTGGAGCAGGTGCACCTCGAAGTGACTGCAACTGTGGATAAATCTATGCTGCAGCAGATAGACCCCTGGAGAGGCTGTGGCTCATGGAAGGGACAGCAGTCTCTGGATAAGTCCAAGCTGGAACAGGGGCAAGGGCAGGAGTTCATCGCAATGTTAAACCCTATGGCCCAGTCCAAAGGGCCCAGGCGTGGAGATTGTAATGGAAATACCTTTAAATTGTTGTAGCCCATGATTTGAGTTGCATGTTACAGGAAGTACTATAGCAGGAACTATGAACAATGGAGGACAAAGCCTTACATGCAACGGTGCAAGTGCAGCAGTGACCTGACCTGAGCTGGCTTTGGTGCCCAATAACTCCATGCAACACACTACCTCTCCTGTCCTGCATGACGACCATAAGAGATGGAGCTCAAAGTCATGGACTAAAGGAACACATTGGACATTTCATGGACATTTGTGGACATTTCACAGACATTTTACAGGGATGATCTATGGACTAAGGGGACGATAATCTGTGTATTATATCAAAGGATGGGAAAGGAGGGTAGTGGTTAATGAGGTTGTATTGGATAGTGTGGTACCTGAGCATAACGCAAATGGTATGGAATAAGGGGTGGATAATGTCCTGGTTTCAGCCAGGATAGATAATTTCCTCACAGAAGCTAGCGTGAGGCTATGTTCTGGATTTGGGATGAGAAAATGTTGATAACATGTTGATGTTTTGAGTTGTTGCTAAGTAGTCAAGGACAGTCCAGCTTCTCGTGCTGGCCTGCTAGCAAGAAGGTTGGGGGTGCTCAGGAAGCTGGGAGGGGACACAGCCAGGACAGCTGACCCAGGCTGGCCAAAGGGATATTCCATATCATATGATGTCATGCTCACTATATAAATCTGGTATGAAGAAGAAGGAAGCGGTGGAGGGACGTTCGGAGTGATGGCGTCTGTCTTCATTACGCGTGATGCAGCCCTGCTTCCCTGGAGATGGATGAACACCTGCCTGCCCATGGGGAGTAATGAATGAATTCCTTGTTTTGCTTTGCTTGTGTGCACGGATTTTGCTTTCCCTATTAAACTGTCTTTATCTCAAACCATGCATTTTCTCACTTTTACTCTTCTGATTCTCTCCCTGGTCCCACCATCGGGGAGTGAGTGAGTGGCTGCATGGTGCTTATTTGCTGGCTGGGTCTAAACCACGATGCACCCCCAGGATTCAGTTTTGCAAATTCTTCTTCCTTACTATGTTGCTTCTGAATTTCATAATGCACAATGAGGAGAAACTTGAAAATGATTTTGAATAATCTGGGAGGAAATATGGTTTCCAGGTGTAAACCGCTATCAGTTGCATTGAAGTGGTTGGCAGAATGAGAGGAATGCTGCCCTGCAGAGTCCAAACTAAAGAACACTACTCACTTTTTTCAGTCTTAGGACAAGATAATGACAATCATTGTCCTGCACCAACAATTATTAATGCTGTGTATCTTAATGGTTCTCTGCATACTTGTGCATTTTGAGTGTAACATGGAAAGGTATGAGGTTTTAAGATTACTGATGAGGTGAATAAGCAACTTGAAATTATATATATACACAGAGATAGTCACAGAATGTTTCTTCCCTCAGAAACAATTTGATTCTTCCTCAATGCTAAATGTTATTTGAGAGTTTTATTGTAATAGAAAATTGCTTCCATGCTGAAAAATTGTTTCCAATAAGAAGGTGTTGATCCCAGTGAAATGTTACCTTAGGTCAATAATAATTTATTTCATGAATAAAAATCACAATTTTGAAATCTAGTACTTATGCTGCTTGTTAAATATTAGGGACCAGAGCTCTGAAGATAAACTACTGTTAGTGTCAATCTTTAGTAAGCCTTGAGATAGCTCTAAAAACAAATTATTTTTATTTTGAAAAGCTATTGTGTCTTTTTGGATTTCCTTCATAGTTTTACCAGTTAGGGCCCACTGTCCTGAGTGTTAAAACTGTTGTCATAACTGGACATCTACCTCTTTTCAGTGATGGAAGATTATGTGAAATTTTTTCAATTTCAAAACTAAGTAAACAGTTGCTAAAATAGAGACGCAGACATAGAAGACATTTACAGAATACAGGACCAGCATCTATTTTTAGTCATATATTTAACCACCCAATAGAGATAAACTCTACTATTACCGGATACACTTCAATGGTAAAGCCTTATCATTTAAAGAAATATCCTATCATTCTTTTGAGTTCATTTGGTTAAAAACATGAGCTATTCTTTGTGGGACATACTTAATGTATAAAATACAGTTTCAGCAGATCTATACTAATTATCCCCCAATGTTAGGATATAAATTAATAATATACAGTAAAATCATAAGGGCTAAAATGTGCTGCATGAATTCACCAAGTCATTTGTTAAATTAAAGCAAGTCAGACAATTCAGTGAGCTTCCCTTACTTACTCAAAGAGTTGAAAGCAATTGGATCAGTATGAATATAACTATGCAGAAAAATGGTTCATTCTCGTTTTGCTTTATTTATGCTTTCCAGAAAATACCAAAAATTAGGTGGAAAAATACTCTCGCTTCACAGTTTCCAGTGGTCTAATTCTGCAGTCACTCATATAATCTGTCATAATTGTTAATTAATTCTGGGAATGTTAATTCTAAATGACTTCAGGGTATATTATTATTTTGTTATTTATTATATATATTTCTAATACTTTCACTGAGATTGCTGAGCATTTTTGGAGATTAAAAAAACAAGTCAGAAGATGCTGTTGAAATCACAACAGTGGAAAAGTAAAACAATTAACACTATTTTACTGTACAGTACTGTACTGTACACACCTATTTTTAGATTCTCTCTATATAGTGTTTAGAATAAATATTTTTTACATAATTACAATATAGTTCTATGAAAAAATATATGGAAATAGTTATTTTATCTTAAGACACAAATGTTAATCTTAAACTGAACACAAACCAATCATTTTTAAACTTCATCTATTAAAGGAAAATAAAAACATAAAATTGTAGAAACATAGAAACATTTAAGTTGGAAAATACTTTTAAGATCATCAGGTTCAGCCATAAACTTAACACTGCCAAGTCCACCACCAAGATCCACATCTATGCATCTTTTAAATACCTCCAGGAATGGTCACTCAACTGCTATGACTCTTCACCTTGCAAAAAAATCCCTGAGAACAAAGCAAAAAACCCGTTGGTGATCAATGTTCTAGGTTTTCAGCAACATCAGTTAATTAAAACAACATTCCTAGATCAACATGCATTGGAAATTAAGCTGAAAAAATAGCCAGGTTAAGCCCTTTAAAAGATATCTTGCATTACATACAAGGGTGAGGATTTACTACACATTTAAAATATTTGGTGTAAACTTTGGTGCAAAGAAACTTAAGCTCTAGACAGCTCTTCTGTACCAAAGCGAAAAATTTAAACTGTATAATGACATGATAATTAATATGGATTTTTTTCCTGCTACTTAAGTAGAATTATTAGAGTCTAAACGTTAACTGACTGAATGCAAAATAAATTATTTCTATGTTTGAGTTGACATTTTTTCTTTGAAGCACACCCTCATCATTTCTTTCAAGAACATGCGGTTTTGTGTAGTCGTGCTGTATCGTTTTGTTGAAAAGAATAGGTTCAGAGGGGACCACTACGGAAGCTGACAGTTACCTGGAGAAGGGAACCTAGGCTTATTTTGAAGAATTATCAAATCCAAATAGAAGACAAAATAAGCTGCAAAAACAGTGGAGCTGTGTTCATAAGCTTGCCCCAGGCAAACCAAATGTTCAGTTCACATTTACTCTTTACCACAGAAAGGAACTATAAAAGCTAGAAAAAAAATCTTTGATCATATTTTATTGCCATGGGACCTCACTGTATCTAAAGTAATACGATCTCTACTATTTGTGGTGGTAAGAGTGATCTCTGGAAAACATTAAGTCCATTCAATCCTCCTGAAGTGAAATTTTGGGATACAGTACTTTGAAGATACAGGTATGTTGTAAATACTGATTCCTTAGGGTACAGCTAAGATTTAGGATCACTTTTTTTAGGTAGCTGGATTTAATATCCTTCAGATCCTACTGGAGGGCAGCAAAACATGTTTTTTATTACCAGTGTGTCTTCAGAAGGGCTCTCCCTGATTCTTGGGGGGAGTTAGAAACAACTAACCCCTTACCAGGGTTCTGTTATGTTGATTGAAGTACAGAGCAGTTAGAAAAACAACAACAAGAACAATAACAGCTCTTTTTTTACAAGCTCACTCAAAACCAAGTCACAAAATAACAAAGTTGCATGATTTGAAATATGCAATAAATGGACATGGATTATTTGCACAATCAAACTTACTATGATTTTCCCCATCGTGTTTTGCAGTACAAACAGCCGGAGAAGGAGCTCATGTGCACAGTCTGCATTTAACCTCTTCTGCTATCCATTCTGCCAGCGAGACAGCTGATTATAACAGGCAGCAAGTGAAATCGAAAAGGAAGGTAAAAGGATATGGCAGGTGAAGATAATATTGTTAGAGGCAGCATGACTGCATAGCTGTTAAATGAAAGCATGCCCTGTAAGTGAGAGGACATTTTGAAAGAAGTGTGATAAAATTGCAATATTGCCACAGACAAGGACTCCTACAGTCCTAGAGCCTCTAGTAACCTTGTGTACAAGCCAGGCTGTAGCTGGCCAGCTCAGAGAGTATGCCTAAATTTCACCATCTGGAGCAATGCTGACAGAAGAGTATATGGTAATGAAGTCTGAATAGCCAATAGGGCAGCCAAGTGGATTTCTAGTGAGATACTTGTATCTACAGTGCGATCCTTCTGATGGGCCTGGCTATATTTATGGACCTGGCTGATTTATGGGATGACAATAGGTAGCAGAGGATTAGTAGAATTGTGATCCATTTGAGGAACTTTCTGAGATCAAATTTTTCTTCTTGCGTTTAAACTTGGTCTATCCCAAATATTGATAAACGAGCCACTGTCTCCTTTATCAGAAGTATAAATTGATGCCCCATGTTTGCTAGACATAGAAGAGAGGACTAATTTTCCTGAAGCTGAGGTGTCTGAGTTATCAGAGAGGCTATAGCTGTGTGGTCTGGAGACCAGGGGTCTGAGGACTGGATACTGGAGGGACAAACCAGAGGTCCCAACAAGACAGTGGCAGGACCTATGTTTGTGTATGTGCCTTGGAAGGTGCTGAGATCTGCTAGTAGGCTTTGACCAGTCAGCAAGTAAAAGTAGGATCAGGCCATTTCTGTTGTTCACACTTATGTCAGTGGTGTTTGAGTGTGACGTACTGTCAGTAAAGGCACTGCTATTTGCTAATCTATATGTAGTTGACCATGTCTATAGAAAGACTATGTGTGTGAATGTATGTCCATGGTAGCATAACAGGAGGGACAACTCCCTCAGGTCCTACAGTCCATTGGATTCAGTCAGACTTTAAGGGTTACACAAACACTGATCTCTGCATCTGCATAATTAGGCCAAGGAGTCATAAGTGATGCCAAACTAGTTAGCAACAGCTACTGCAGTCCACAGAGACAAGTAGGGCATTTAGACTGTATGACAGTATTTGGAAAGAATTTTAATAGAGTAAAAGAGCCATAAATTGAAGATAATTATTTTTTTTAGTTAATGTACTAATTTAGTTAAGGTAATGTATTTCCTGCAACAGATACAGACTCTTATATCCCCAAATGTAGCAATGCAAATGAAATCTTGTGACAAAACACTTTCATTGAATTAATACACAATGCAGTAAATAGAAATGTTAGCACTTCCATTGGACGTTCATTTTTCATTTACAGTAATCAAATATAGAGGTATATTATGTAGAAATATAATCTGGAAAACCAAATATTCCTGTGAAAATAGTGTGTTCAATTGCTATCATAGCTTTTATATTTTCAGTGTTTTAATAACATCATGTGTCAAGATTTTTTACAATTATTCTTCAGGTTTTCAAGCGTAGAAGTTATTTTAGTCTAGGCTCACTAGTGATAAATCCTAAGTCAAACATATTAAATGTTTTGCTTTGTTACTAAGGAAGGTAATATGAGTCTCATTTACTAGATGTATTTGGAGAAGGAATGTATTACTATAGGTTGTTCCTGTCAAGCATAATTAATTCTCTGAAACAAATAATCAGTTATTTCTATTTCTGTAGCGATGTCACACGTAGAATGCACTCGGCTCATTTTAATTCAGTAGTCACTATATTTCAAGAAGTCTCTCAAATGAAGATAACAGAATATCTTAGCAGACAAAATTCATTTGTGGCAAAATGTATTTGAGAATAATATATTTTAACATTGCAATATTCCTTCTAGACTACAAAAGAGCTGTCACTGGTGGTAGCACCTGGATTTTTATTTTCTTTAATTGTGGTAATGATTAAGAGGTAAAATGGCAGATCCAGATGAGGTACGTATAGCTCAATGTCAAATATATACCTGCAAATTTGTATTATTTATTGTAAAAGATGTTTTTTATGTCCAGAGAATAGAATGCCATAAAAAATATAATAGTTTTAAAACACAGACCTTTAACAGCTGTCAATGTTAAATATGTCAGAAAAATAAAAAAAAGATATTTTCTTTAAAATCAGATGCTTACAATCTTAGCAGCTGAATCAGATGTTTCTTCAGACAATACCTATCAAAACTTAGTAAATACACTTTTTCCACCACTAACATAACTAATTCAGGAGTCTTTTGTATAAGTTTTATTTTGCTTGCTAGGTTGCTTTCTTGCTTCTAAGAGCATACTTTAATAGTCTGCTTTATGTTTTGGAGTGATAGGTGTCATCAAACCAGGTTTGCTCAGTAAATGAAGAAAAATCTTGCATTTCTATTTCATTCAAATTCACTTCCTTTATACTTTGAGAAATGACAAACCTGGAGCAATTTGAGGATTTTGGATATATAACTTGTAATACCACAAACTTGTAAAATATGAGAGTTTGACTGCAATTCAGATGTCAGCTATTTCACAGCTAAGTTTTTACTGACATAGGGTTAGGCACTAAATTTCCAAAGCAATTCAAGGGGATTTATTGGTATTATTACTGGATTTGAAGGTAAGTCAGAAGCTTAATCCCTATGTTCTTCTCTGTTAAAAAAAAAAAAAAAATTCTATAGAATTCTGAACAAAGAACAGGATGTGTATGTAACAAAATTTAACCTTGAAAGAAAATAGAACAGTCCTAGAACAGTCCTGTCATCTTGTGTGTGTGTTATTTTAACAGTATATCTTGTTTTGTCTGTTCACCAGAATATGAGCTGAACACAGCTGGCAGTTTTTAAGGACATTATTCTTGGACCGCAAGAGCTCTTGATTCCTACATGTAAGAAATTGGGTAAGGAAGGCAGGAGGCCAACAGGTAAGAACCTCTTGGTCAAACTAAAACATAAGAAGGAAATGCACAGGGACATGTATCCTGTGAAGAATAAAGGTGCATTTCCCACATGTGTATGAATGGGATTGAGAAAGCTAAGGCACAGTTTGCAAGGGATACAAAGAATAATAGTAAGGGCTTCTACAGGTACGTTGGCCAGGAAAAGAAGATTAAAGAAAATGTACTACCCCTTGGCAAATAAAACAGCAGAACTAGTGACAACCAACATGGAGAAGGCTGAAGTACTCTTTTTTTTTGCCACAGTTTTCAATGGTAATCCCTCTTCCCACATCTCTCAAGCTGCTGAATCTCAAGGCAAGGATTGTAGGAATGAAGTCTCTCCCATCATAAGTGAATATCAGATTTGAGATGACACGGGGTACCTGAACACACACAAGTCCATGGGACACAATGAGATACTTCCCAGGGTCCTGAGGGAACTAGCTAATGCAGTCGCTAAGCCACTTCTCCATCGTATTTGAAAAGTCATGGCAGTCAAAGTCCTCAGTAAGTGAAAAAAAGGAAACATCACACACATTTTTAAAAATGGTAGCAAGAAGGACCCTGGGAACTACTGATCAGTCAACCTCCTTTCAGTATTTAAAGGGGCTTATAAGAAAGATGGGGACAGACTTCTTAGCAGGGCCTGTTACAATAGGACAAGGGGTAATGGTTTTAAACTAAAAGAGGGTAGATTTCGACTAGATCTAAGGAAGACATTTTTTACAATGAACATGATGAAACACTGTATCAGGTTGCCCAGCAAGGTAGTAGATGCCCCATCCCTGGAAACATTCAAGGTCAGGCTGGATGGGGCTCTGAGCAGCTTGATCTAGTTGAAGATGTCCCTGCTCACTGAAGGAAAGGTTGGTCTAGATGACCTTTAAATGTCCCTTCCAACCTAAACGATTCTATGATTCTATTCTATGGTTCTATGAACCACACCTCTGTGCCTGGGAAGATCATGGAACAGACCCTCCTAGAAGCTATGCTAAGGCACATGGAAGATAGGGAGGTGATCTGAGACAGCCAGTATGGCTTCATCAAGGACAAAATGTGCTTGACTAATCTACTGGCCTTCTATGATGGATTGACTGCATCAGTGGACAAGGGAAAAACTAGTGATGTCATCTACCTGGACTTCTGTAAGGCCTGTGATACGATCTCCCAAGATATTCTTGCCAATAAGTTGGAGAGATATGGGTTTGATGGATGGACTGTTAAACGAATAAGAAACTAGATAGGTGGCTGTGTCCAAAATGTTATAGTCAATGGCTCAATGTCCAAATGGAAAACAGTAATGAGTGATGTTCCTCGAGGGTCCATGCTGGGACAAATACTGTTTAATATCTTCATCAATGGCATAGGGGGATTGAGTGGACCATTGGCAAGTTTGTAGATGACACAAAGCTGAGTAATGCAGTTGACTCGCTAGTGGGAAGGGATGCCATCTAGAGGGATCTTGAACGGCTTGCAGAGTGGGCCCGTGCAAACCTTATGACGTTCAACAAGGCTAAGTGCCAAGTCCTGCACCTGGGTCAGGGCAATCCCGAATATCAGTGTATACTGGGGGATGAATTTATTGAGGATAAACTTGTGGAGAAGGACCTGGGGATACTGGTGGGTGAAAATTTGGACATTAACCAGCAATGTGTGTTTGAAGCCCAGAAAACCAATCATACCCTGGGCTGTGTAAAAAAAGGTGTGGCCAGCAGGTCAAAGGAGGTGATTCTTCCCTCTTTGCTCTTGTGAGAACCCATCTGAAGTACTGCATCCTGTTTTGGGGTCCCCACTACTATAAAGAAATGGGCCTGTTAGAGTGGGTTCAGAGGAGGGCCACAAAAATTATCTGAGGGCTGGAACACCTTTCCTATTGAGAAAAACTGAGATAGTCAGGGTTTTTCAGCCTGGGGAAGGAAGACTCCAGGGAGACCTGATCATGGCTTTTCAATATATAAAAAAGGCTTATAAGAAAGATGGAGAGAGGCTTTTTACCAAGGCTTGTAGTGACAGGACAAGGGGCAATGGTTTATAACTGAAAGAAGGTAGGTTTATATTCTACATAAGGAAGAAATTTTATATGACAAGTGTGATGAGACATTGGAACAGGTTGCCCAGAGGAGTTGTGGATGCCCCATCATTGAAAGTGTTCAAGGTGATGTTAGCTGAGGCTTTGAGCAACCTGATCTATTGGAAGATGTCCCTGCCCATGGCAGGGGGGTAGACTAGATGATCTTTAAGAGTTCCTTCCAACACAAACCATGCTATGATTCTATGGTATAATAATAATAGTTATGGACCCTAAAATTAAAATTTTAAGGATAGTTTTTTCTTCAGTTGTTGAGAAAAAAGCCCCATAACAAATGTATTGCAAGATATTTGGAAATGGAAACACTTCTATTTTACTCTTTGTTTTGGCAACATATTTTCAACCACTATAAGAAGGTTATATATATATGGTTCCATGGCACAATTTTCCTGTGGGACATGAGTGTGCTCTGTCTTTCAGTGCACCTCTGCCACTCCTAACAACTTACTGATACACACACTGTTGATAAAGCACCCCATGGGCTCATCCTTGTACAACTAAGGTGTGGTCCCTGCACAGTCATCCTGAGCGTTGCACCCTGCGGTGCCACCCCACTCACCAGAGTGCAGCTGCTCACAGTGCCCCACACCTGCTCTGTCTTGCATGGACAAGGATTGGGGCACTGCGGGGTGTCTTCCATCAATGTCAAGCCAGGCTTGACTGCCGCTGCTTCCTTTGCAAGGCTTCCAACTTCTGATTTCTTTTCAAGTTGCTTCCTTCTCTGTTTGAAAAGTCTGTTGGTAATTCCCTGTTTACTGTTTAATTCAATGGACTGGTTGTCTTTTTTTTTCACATGTAAAAGCTTGGTTTTGGGCAGAAACTCTCCAGAGTATTTTGTGTGCTTCATTCACACCTATTTTTTACCCTCATTTCTACCTTAACAACTGTTTTCGCCAATTATAGGCTGTATGAACAGCCCTAGAAGAGCTGTCCTATAAATACTGCAGCAACGTCAGTGACATTGTATAAAAAAAATATTTTTCAGCTTTGTTAAATGGTCATTTAACATTTTGTCAATTCTTTCCATAAGATCACTGTACCATGGATAGACTTGCTGTGAAGTAATATTCTTAGAAGCAATATTTCAGGAATGCTTGTAAGAAGTATTTTTGGGAAATTATTTAAACTTAGAACACAATCAAATTGTGGTTTGTATTTTCTCATTTTCACTGTGGGTTGACAGTGAAAAGACACCTTTAGTAAAGAAAATAACATTTCTAGTAGCTGTGCTTCATAAAGACATTTTTGACAACTGAAAAAACTAATTAAAAATAAAAAAGGTTCTCTTATTTCACTTCTTCATAAGTCCCAGATGATTTAGCAGTCTTTTGTCCCTCCTAGGACTCTCCTCCTCGATCATAAGTTTTCCTGATATGTAGGAAATCTTAAAAATGTTTTAAAGAACTCCAAGAATCAATTTATTTATGAGTTACAGGACTAATTCTGAAACATATATTCAAATCACTCAACAAGTGAAAAAGTGTTGGATGATAATTCCACACAGCCAATGTGGCTCTCAGTGCTCGAAAGGGATGTGATCATATTTTACTGTGGTATTGTAATCTTTCCCAGGATAAAATTAGGATCTTCCTAAACCTCTGAGTGACCAACATAAAATGAGAGGGAAAGTGTTGCCATTTCTTATCCTATAATCCTATTCCAGAAGAGAATAAGCACACAGAAATTCCCTGTGTTTCAATACAATAAAATACATTAAGTTTAATTATAGTTTAGTTCTCTATGGTTTTTCTTAGATGTCATGTGTTTACTCCTGATGTAGTTCCACCTGATATCCCCCTTCCTCAGCAAAAGCAAAGGTGCAAAAGCTGTAGGGTTTTGGCTAGCATTACTAAATTAAAAATCACCTGCATTACCCTCACTCCAATTTTTTTTTTCACTCTCCCTTGAATACACCCATGCAACAGGCATCAGTACTTTCAGTCTGAATAAATACCTTTTCTCATTATTCACATCTCTCTTACTCACTCCTTTTGTACAAGTTGTCAGTACCAAATCTGTTTTACAAGCAAACACATATTTTAAGTAATTAGGATTACTAATATAACGAGTGATGTATTTAAAATTTGATAGGAAATATTTTCCTATTCATACTGAGTTTAGAAGTTGGTGAATTTTTCTAACTTTTGTAAGGGATTATAAGGTTCATACCATGTAATTTTAATAATCCAGTTGTAGTATTCTGACATCCCTTGTTGGTAATTCTCTTCCAGTCTTAACTACGTTAACTACGTTAACTCCCATTAACTATGTAGGGAATTAAGAACTGATTTCCAAATATCAATATCTCAGATACATGTTTAAAGTAGTCCAAAGCAGTCAGTGTAAATAACCCTTTCAGTTTTCTGTTTCTGCTGAGTTATCATAGGTTGATATTGGGTGGGAGTGTTGATCTGCTGGAGGGTAGGAGGGTTCTACAGAGGGATCTGGACAGGCTGGATCGATGGGCCGACGTCAACTGTATGAAGTTTAATAAGGCCAAGTGCCGGGTCCTGCACTTCAGTCACAACAACCCCATACAACATTACAGGCTTGGGGAGGAGTGGCTGGAGAGCTGCCCGGCAGAAAGGGACCTGGGGGTGCTGGTTGACAGCCGGCTGAATATGAGCCGGCAGTGTGCCCAGGTGGCCAAGAAGGCCAACAGCCTCCTGGCCTGTACCAGAAATAGTGTGGCCAGCAGGAGTAGGGCAGTGATTGTGCCCCTGTATTCGGCACTGGTGAGGCCGCACCTTGAATACTGTGTTCAGTTTTGGACCCCTCACTACAAGAAGGATGCTGAGATGTTTGAGTGTGTCCAAAGAAGTGCAACGAAGCTAGTGAGGGATCTGGAGCACAAGTCTTATGAGGAGCGGCTGAGGGAACTGGGCTTGTTTAGTCTAGAGAAAAGGAGGCTGAGGGGAGAACTTATCGCTCTCTACAACTACCAGAAAGGGGGTTGTGGTGACGTGGGTGTTGGTCTCTTCTCCCAACTAACTAGTGATAGGATGAGAGGAAATGGCCTCAAGTTGCGCCACGGGAGGTTTAGATTGGATATTAGGAAAAATTACTTCACTAAGAGAGTGGTCAGGCATTGGAACAGGCTGCCCAGGGAGGTGGTGGAGTCACCATCTCTGGAAGTGTTCAAAAAACGTGTGGATGTGGTGCTTCAGGACACGGTGGTGCTGGATTAATGGTTGGACTTGATGATCTTGAAGGTCCTTTCCAACCTTAATGATTGTGTGATTCTGTGTGATTCTGTGATATTTGCCACTCTTCTCAATGCATTAATAACAATATTGATGCTCAGAGACAGGGAGGAATTACTAACATTTTCTTTCAGCTGGTGCTTTCAGAACAGACTTTCCAAATTCTGGGATCATTTGGGATAATACTACATGATGATATAATACTGGTATTGTGGGGGAAATAATGTACTCAGATAACTAACGGAAATTAGTTACATATTCTGCTTTTAAAGGACTAATCACAAATAGGTAATAATCCTTTTATTTGAAGAAAAATATCCTTTCCCCCATTTTGCCCCCTACGTGCATGCCAATGAACAAGCTTTTGCATGTTGCCATCCATGGCATCCATCCAACTATCTGGACTCTGGTTGTCAGTGTCTCCCAAGAAAGCAAACAAACAATAAAACATAAATCTATTATTTCAGGTTTAGAACTGCTAAGTTAGCATATTAGGAGAGTAGAGGAATATTTCTGAGGTATGTTATTCAGTCACCTATATTTTGGGGAAAAAAAGGAACAAACCTTAGCATGGTTTTGGACTGGAACAATGAACACTCACTGACAATTCCTGGGCAGAGCTCAGGAGCTACTATGGGCCAGGATCATCTTCCATACTCAATGTGGATGTTGCCAAATTGTTTCTGAGGTGAAGGCATTTTAATAGTATGGATATGGGCTGTTGGCCTCAGTGCCAGAAGATAGTTCTGGGCATGTTTAACTTACTGACAGCTGAAGTACTTATTTAGGTGGATTAAATCAGCGTCTGGAGGCCTTCAAATTTATATATCTCTCTCATAACCTCACTATAGATCACAGAATCATATAATCATATAATCATAGAATCTTTGCGTTGGAAGGGACATTTTAAGGTTATCTTGTCCAACACCCCTGCAATGATCAAGGACATCTTCAATTAGATCAGGGTGTTCAGAGCCCAGTCCAACCTGATGTTGAATGTTTCCAGGGATGGGGCGTCTATCACCTCTCTGGGCAACCTGTGCCAGTGTTTCACCACCCTCATTGTGAAAAATTGCTTCCTTAGATCTTGTCAAGATCTACCCTCTTGTAGTTTAAAACCATTACCCCTTGTCCTATTGCAATAGGTCCTCTTAAAATATCTATCCCCACCTTTCTATTAGGCCCCCTTCAAGTACTGGAAGGGTGCAACAAGATCGTCCTGGAGCCTTCTCTTCTCTAGGCTGAACAACCCCTAACTCAGCCTGTCCTCATAAGAGAGGTATTCCATGGCCCTCCTCTGGACCTGCTTCCACAGGTCCATGTCTTTCCTGTGTTGAGGGTTCCAGAGCTGGACACAGGGCTCCAGGTGGGGTCTCAGCAGAGCAGAGTAGAGGGGTGGAATCACTTCTGTCAACTTGCTGGCCACGCTGCTTTGGATGCAGCCCAGGACATGGTTGGCCTTCTGGCTGCGAGTGCACATTGCCGGCTCATGTCCAACTTTTTATCTACCGGTACCTCCAAGTCTTTCTCTGCAGGGCTGCTCTCAATCCCTTCATCCCCCAGCCTGTATCAATAACAGGGGTTGCCCCGATGCCAGTGCAGGACCTTGCACTTTGCCTCGCTGGACCTCAGGTTCACACGGGCCCATGTCTCAAGCTTGTCCAGGTCCCTCCAGATGACATCCGGTCCCTCAGGCATGTCAATCAAAGTACTCAGCTTGGTCTTGTCTGCAAACTTGTTGAGGGTGCACTCGATTCCACTATGTCATTGATGAATACATTAAAGACTACTGGTCCCAATACCACTCATCACCAATCTTCATCTGGACATTGAACCATTGACCGCTATGCTCTGGATGTGCCCATCCAACCAATTCCTCATCCATCCAACAATCCACCCATCAAATCCATCTCTCTCCAATTTAGAGAGAAGGATGTTGTGGGAAACCATGCCAAAGGCCTCACAGAAGTCCAGATAGATGACATCAGTAGCTCTTCTCTTGTGCTCTGATGTAGGCACTCCATCCTAGAAGGCCACTATGTTGGTCAGGCAGGGCTTGCTTGTGGTGAAGCCATGCTGGATGTTTTGAATCACCTCCCTGTCCTCCATGTGCCTTAGTATACTTTCCAGGTGGACCTGTTCAGTGACCTGTTCCCAGGCACAGAGCTGAGGCTGACAAGTCAGTAGTTCCCAGGGTTCTGCTTTCTACCCTTTTTAAAATGAGTGCATTATTAGATGTATATAAAGAACATAGCTGAAGAATACCAGAAAATCAAATCAGAAGTTGCATAGTTATAAGCAGATTGTATGTAGAAAAGAGAGGGAAAATTTTCTTGAAGGTCAAAGATACAGAGACCAGAAACAGTAGAACAGTTAGTATAGATCTCCTGTAATTGTACAAATCACTTCAGGACTACCCTATATCTTACTGAACAGAAGGTACAAGAATCTTACTGTTCAGAAACTGATAAACTATATCAATTCTTCTGGGGAAGAAATTGGGACTTGAAGGTTGTATTATACTCATCCAGGGGCACTTCAGAGTGAAGAATCATGAGGTAATGAGCACTTTGAAACTCTTTAACTTTAATAAAATTAAGGGATATTTATGGAGAACTAGCTTAACATAAATGCTTAGAAGTAGAGATATGTTAATTTCTTAACTTCTTAATTTCCAGTTTTCACTAGAAAAGTACAAATATAAAGCACCATGTAGGATCCAGACCATGTCACAGAAGTCTCATCAGGTAACAAACCTCTGCATTTTTTATTTTAGCCAGTGTAGGTTCCATATAAAAGTCAAAAAGTCAGAGATAAAATGAAATTATTTTTTAAAGAATCATATTATAGCTTTATTATTAATTTTCTTATTGGTATCTGCAATGTTATTGCTAAAATTTTTGGGGTTTTGTTTTCTAATGCTCCATTTTAAGCCACGCTGACATTACAAGGACTTTGTTCATTGATTACAACAAGCTTTAGATGACATTCCTACAAAAGAGAGATCAGCTTGTTTGACTATGATTAGGATAGGCACTACTTAAATACATTAATATATCATTTCACAAGCAAAATAATTAAAAAAAATGGTATGCAGAATTTATTATCAAGACCTCTAAAACAAGAAATTAAAACAAATAAATCTGTGTTCAATAAGTATCTATAAACTGCATTTTAGCTCATTTCTTATTTTCCAACACAGATACAATGAAAAAAACTCAAGCTTCTCTGAAAGAATATTTGTAAATTCCCACTGTTAGCTATTTATGAGAGAAGACTTTTTCAAAATAATTCAGTATCTCTAGCTTTAGTCTTCATTATAAATAATATTTCTTACTTTAGTCAAATGATAATAACCTGTATTTTTTTATTTCAATATATTATTTCTTTCTCATTTATACAGAAATTATTTATTACTTTTCCATTCTAAAAGCAGGTAGTAAGGTCCTATTTTTAAATAAATTCTTGGGTTGGTGCAATTTTTATGGGACATTAATATTTTCATACCATTGCAGTCTTCTGACTTTCAGAATGTATTTCCTATTGCTCCTACTTGGCACTATGTAGACAGCAAACCTGATTGCTGTTCTTTTTCATTGTACACATTCCTCATATTTATTGCTATTTTCTTTAATGAGCCACTGGGTCTTTTCGAGCCTTAAGGCAGATCAAATGACACTCTAGTATTTAAACATAGAATTTTCTTAGAAGTATTTTCATATGAAAATATACTACTGAGTTGCAAAATATTTTGTGTCCATGCAATCTGCATATTTGCAACTAATTATGCAGTTCTGCTCACACTCTAGTTAAGACTGGTAATTAGGTCCAAAGTCAGACATGAAGATGTCCCCCCAGCTTAGGGCAACCCTCAGTATCAATACAGGCTGGGGGATGAAGGGATTGAGAGCAACCCTGCGTGAAGGACTTGGAGGTACTTGGGGATGAAAAACTGGACTTGAGCTGGCAGTGTTAGCCTGCAGCTCAGAAGGCCAGCCATGTCCTGGGCTGCATCCAAAGCAGCGTGGCCAGCAGGTCAAGGGAGGTGATTCTGCCCCTCTATTCTGCTCTGGTGAGACCCTTTCGGGAGTACTGTGTCCAGCTCTGGAGCCCTCAGCACAGGGAAGACATAAGCCTGTTGGAGCAGGTCCAGAAGAGATCCACAAAAATGATCTGAGGGAAAGAACATCTCTCCTCTGAGGACAGGCTGAGAGAGTTGGGATTGTTCAGCCTGGAGAAGAAAAAGCTCTGGGGAGACTTTATTGCAGCCTTCCAGTACTTGAAGGGGGCCTGTAAGAAAGATGGATACAGACTTTTTATCAGGGCCTGTTGTGCTAGGGCGAGGGGTATTGGTTTTAAAATAAAAGATAGTAAGTTTAGACTAGATCTAAGGAAGAAATTTTTACAATGAAGGTGGTGAAACACTGGCACAGGTTGCCCAGAGAAGTTGTGGATGTCCCATCATTGGAAGTGTTCAAGGTCAGGCTGGATGGGGCTCAGAGCAACTGGATTGAGTTGAAGATGTCCCTGCTCATTGCAGGGGAGTTGGACTAGATGACTTTTAAATGTCTCTTCCAACCCAAAGTATTCTATGATGCGATGATCCTATGATTTTATGATGCATTTGTCCATGAAGTCTAAAATGAGGAGGGCTCCATTATCGATGATAGAGATCTATTTGATACAGCAAGAGGAAACTGGAATACTATTCAATTCATAATAGTCATGTACATTTGGTCATCTGAGACCAAATCTGTAAATTTGGACATCTTGTACCGCCATTTCATACGTCTTGTTAGAGAAACTATCATTCCACAGAGTACAGAACTTCTCTAGGATGTGTCATATCTCCAGTCCTATGTGATAATCTCCTATGTCATCTTAGATGACACTAAATATCCATGTTTATGCAGCTGAAATGGGGCTCATATCTCTACTGCCTACAGACACTACCTCATACACTTAGGCAACTTGTCAGCCTCGGTTTGAATTGATCCCTCTCTCAATTAGCAATAAATACCATGAACAAGTGTCAGTTTCTCTGGTGCTATTTTACATGTTTATATTTATCAAAGGAACAGCTACACAAAATAATAAACACACTTTCTTTTTTCATCCTTTTGCAGAATGATTGTTAACAAGAATATTGCCTATGGTCCCAAGAGATTTAGACTTTCTTTTCAATCAGAAACAAGATGGAAAAGCACTTATGGTATACATCTTACGTGTAGAAGCTACACCTTATATATGTTTACTGACTATGTACATGATCATACTCCTTATGAATGCAAAGTCAAATAAAGATCATGTCAGTACTGAAGTCAGTTTAAACTAACCTTATTCTAAAAGAGGATACTCAAATAGCTGTCTGCTGCTGATATACAATTTAAGCAATAGTTCCTTTCTGTTTTCAGCTGCTTATTTACAATATGTGAGACCATGATATTTCTAGCACTTCATCCGCCTGACCAAACTATATAAGGAAGCTTAAGGTTATTGAGGGTGGCTTGCTCTTACAAGGTTTCTAAGCATGATCAAAAATGTGTCATACAAGGACCAGAAAGCCTAGGAGTTGCAATCATCTGAAAGGGAAAGGTATTTGAAACTATTGGTATACTGAGAGGGAAGGTTGTAACACAGAGAGATAAAGTATTTCCAGAGGCAGAAAGAGATGGCACCTGAATGTCAACTAGATGGTTTAAAATTATTTCATTGTGTAGCAAACCTACAAGCAATTATGGACTGCCAGGCAATATTTGGTCAGGTAGCTGAACACATGTGAGTGGGTATCAGTGCTTCCTTAAGACACAAGAATGAGTCATCATCTTAGCTTACTCAGTTGGCACTGCCTGAGTAACAAGGCTGACATAAGGTGCCCACAGTGTGACCTTCAATACGTTGGTATGTAGTTGTTAGAGATATAACTTCTGTTAGATAAAGCACAACTAAGCAGATGTTATGGGGAAAAAAAATAATTGGTAGATGTTGAAGAACCAAAATTATACAAGAATATTTGCCTAGCAACTTGCAGCAACCCGTCAGTGAGCAACAACTTGGAGTTGTCCACCAACTAGCAAAGATCAACCTACCTGGAAGATGCTCCCAACCTCATAAAACTCTTTAGTCCCAAGCCAAAGAGTAACATCATGACTCTACCTTCGGGGACACTTGACTGTGGAGGACCTCCGAGAGTTCCCAGGACCAAGTTCTCATGGCTGGAGCTGCCTGACATTCTTATGTTCAGCTGCCTGCTTCTCCTGTCCTCTCACATCCACTGCTTCTGTCAGCAAGGAAAGTTGAAGTAGAGACAGCCTGTTTTCGGTAACTTTGCAGTGTCTTTTGCATTATTAATCACTCTGTTATAGTGGCAATAAATATCCAAACTCTTTCGCACAGATTCAGTTATTGCATAGCAGTTAATGTGTGTTTAGTTTGTTCTGACCAACACCACAAAGGTGGAGCATATGTTATAAATTATCACTGAAAGATAATTGTATGATTAATATATGGTCATACCTTCTAACCATTACAGTTGTGTATATATAGCCTCCATATTTTACTTTTGTTCTTAAATAACACATTACACATAACAAAAATGGGCTGAGGTCAACTGTATGAGGTTTAATAAGGCCAAGTGCAGGGTCCTGCACTTTGGCCACAACAACCCCATGCAACGCTACAGGCTTGGGGAGGAGTGGCTAGAGAGCAGCCCGGCGGAAAGGGACCTGGGGGTGCTGGTTGACAGCCGGCTGAAAATGAGCCGACAGTGTGCCCAGATGGCCAAGAAGGCCAACAGCGTCCTGGCCTCTATCAGGAATAGTGTGGCCAGCAGGAGTAGGGAAGTGATTGTGCCCCTGTACTCGGCACTGGTGAGGCTGCAGCTTGAATCCTGTGTTCAGTTCTGGGCCCCTCACAAGAAGGATGTTGAGGTGCTGGAGCGTGTCCAGAGAAGGGCAACAAAGCTGGTGAGGGGTCTGGAGCACAAGTTTTACGAGGAGCGGTTGAGGGAACTGGGGTTGTTTAGTCTGGAGAAGAGGAGGCTGAGGGGAGAACTCATCGCTCTCTACAAGTACCTGAAAGGGGGTTATGGTGACATGGGTGTTGGTCTCTTCTCCCAAGCAACCAGCGATAGGCATAGAGGAAATGGCCTCAAGTTGCGCCACGGGAGGTTTAGATTGGATATCAGGAAAAATTTCTTCACTGAGAGAGTGGTCAGGCATTGGAACAGGCTGCCCAGGGAGATGGTGGAGTCGCCATCTCTGGAAGTGTTCAAGAAACGTGTGCATGTGGCGCTTCAAGACATGGTTTAGGGGACATGGTGGCGCTGGATTAATGGTTGGACTTGATGATCTTGAAGGTCCTTTCCAACCTAGTGATTCTGTGATTCTGTGAAATACTTAGTCTCTTGATCTATTTATATTTATTCCCACTCCTCAAGGAAAAAATGTTCTTTGGGTAATTTTTTGTTACTGATACTGTAAAAATTGATGAAATATAATCTCAAGATCCTTGGTTATGGTTATATTATCTAAAACTTGAACTTCAACATTTGTACAAGCTTAAACTATTTTGCATACAAGTTACTTAAATTTGCTCTTTTTGTCTCATTTATATGATTTTGCCCTAAAAAATAAGAAATTAGACCAGTGCTACTTATCAAATATCTAATCAAGTATGAATATTCTAATCGCATTTTTGAGTGGATGAAATTATTATTCACAATAAGATGGCAATTATAATCAAACACAGGTTTTCACCACACAAGCGAAAGGTCTTGGTAGTGTTAAGGATCAATTCAAATAGAAATAATGTTATGTTAAATGTATTATACTTCATGGACACTTGATTCTTCACCTTTAGAAATAATAGAATAATAGAAAATTCAAATATACCTGGAGAGCACTCAGGGTATATAAACTCTGAAATGTTTTAACATTCAAGAGGAAAAATTACTTAGATAAAGATGTCATTTCACTCATCTAAATGTATTTAGCAAAAAAATTAGTTCTGTCTCAGAATAGGAAAAAAGAACTACTAAGGATTCCTGTCCCTGCTTAAAGAGACATTGCATTTCCAGTTTTGAAGTCAATACCTAACCTTTAAACAGTGTCTAAATGAATCCCTTTTTAAGGATATACAAGAAACTTCCAAAGCTTTTGTAATAACCCAGGACTTCTTTAAAGACAAACATCTAGTAAACATCAAGACTAAACATAAAATTTGTCAGAGTGACACTACATGGCAACCGTTCTTGGAAAGAGAATTGTGACTGAGGTGACCTCCTGAGGACGCTTCAACCCTCTTGTACAACCCCCAGTACTGAGAGCACTGGGGATATGCCACTCTGTAAAAGTACTTGAAATGCTCCTGTGCAAAATGGTTTCCATATAACTGAGATATTCAAAACCATTACCTTCTATATTGATTCAAAAAATATAAACTCAATAACTTTAAAGTGTTATTAAGCAGACAATCTTTATTGCAGCGCCGGACGCATGGGGGATATCTCCTCTTAACATGTGTGTGCTGAAACAAAAGTTCATTCTTTATATACCTGAGACATGAATATTCACACATTTTTCAAGAAATCTCCACCTCCCTGCCTATCTACTACATTTACATAATTCTGGTGTTGCAAAGCTACATTATGCATGCATGGGGTCTTGGGTGGTCATCGGCGGTCATTTGGGGAGTTAGCCCTCTACTCCTTTTTCCCTTTTATGGTCACAGGTCTCCTGAGGATAGTTTCTTCTCTTTGGATGTTTGCCCCTTCTGTTGTACAGCCAAGCGATTCTCTCTTATCATCCTTGTTTGAGCACTCCTGCCAGGATGTCTCTATGCTCAAGGTTAAGACATCTTCTCTGTACTCATTAATCTCTCAGTCCTTGGTCTTAACTCTTCTTTGTTTTAATATCATGAGACTTGCTTTCCTTGTGATTAACTGTTTACACATAATTGAAATGTTAGCATTGAGGCAAATACAGCCTAAGGTCTATTGGAATAGGCCGTTAAACATAATCACACAGTTATTAGGCTGAAGAAATCTATATAAAAGTTAAACTAATCATGTAATAAATAACTTTCCAAAGAGTATATATATTGAGGAATTTACAAAACTTGCAGCTGATTAGTTACACATGCTAAGACTTTATAATTGTTTTAGATCTTGTTTCATGCCCCCCTTTTCTATTATTCTTGTAAATTCTTTCACAGTCCTTTATAATGTAGCATTGTCATTTGTCCATCAATTAAAATACCTCCCTGTTGCTATTTCATGTCTGATCTTATTCTTTTTCCAAGTAACATAATCATCCACATTCTTCTGACAGCACCATATTGAACATCTAATTATACAACAAATACATGAAACAAATAAGCTACCAACTAATATGAATACAAATGTCTCTTTGATCCTTTTGAAATTTGGTAACCAAGAGTTTAATTTCTTCCAAACTTCTTCAGATCCCCAAGAGGTGTCATCTAAAGCTATTCTATGTAACACTTTAGTTTGTTTCCAAATCTCCTCTAAGTCTGTTGATATTCAACCACTTTGATCAACGTACATACAACAGCTAGTGTTTATGATGATACAAACACTTCTCTGTGAGGCCAATAATAAATCTAATGCCATTCAGTTTTGACATATCCTCTGTGATAGGCTGGAAACCTCTTTCTGTAGGGCTTGAATTGCGTCTTTTGTCCTGTTCTCTATTATTTCTATTATTGCTGAAATGTTCACTAAAGTCTTTTTCAGTTCACTCCTGACAAGCCATGGGAGGAACCATGTTACAAAACCATGAAATCTTGTGGGTCTGTCTGCAATTGCATTGTGAGTCCTGGTTGTTCTCCTTGTAAAAGTTCTAATCCATCCTTTTTGTTGATGTAATTTATCTCCTATGGTCATATTAGGAACCAAGACCCCTAAAGTACACGCTCCCTGCCGGTCTGGGGGTAGAATTTTCCTAGCTGTATCATTACATAGCCAAAACCACCCTGTTCCTTCAGGAACTGGCAGTCTGAAAAAATTAGGTACATGGGGTGTTGTTGGTCTCCAGTATGATGCCGTTCTATTACAACCACGAAAACAGTCTATAAACCTAGTGGTTCGTTTATATGTATAATTACCACATCCATCATCTCCTGACTTTAAATCGTGCGAGGAGATGGAATGGTTTCCTGGACCATATATACAAACAGAAGAATTGGAGTAAAGATTTGTGATTGAGACTGATAATTCAATCTGTTCCCATTTTTTGGAAAAATTTGACCACCAGGTACTCTTATCATGACCTACTCTGTAGTGGGGGTTATCAAATAAAGAGATGTAACCGGGACTGGAACTCCTATTAGAGGTAGTGTTTGTCTAAAATCTCTAGGCATTTTGGTACATATCCAACAATCACTTTTGTTTTGAATTTGAGTAACACGCTGGGACAGTGTCAGATGTGTATTCTGATCCCAGTAAATCATTTCAGAAATTGGACTCATGATTATCCAATTTACAATAAACACAACGTATTTATACATTTTGTTGTTTTATCTTTAGCTTCAAAGAATACAGTTGTTCTATCACCCATGGAGGTGAAGCCTTCTTAATCCTTGAATAGTGAATCCATGCTGATTGGTCCCTAATCTTGATAGCAGTGAAGGTTGTTAGCAGTACTTGCAAGGGTCCATTCCACTTCTCTTCCAAGGGTTCATCTGATACAGTTGTTCTATCACCCATGGAGGTGAAGCCTTCTTAATCCTTGAATAGTGAATCCATGCTGATTGGTCCCTAATCTTGATAGCAGTGAAGGTTGTTAGCAGTACTTGCAAGGGTCCATTCCACTTCTCTTCCAAGGGTTCATCTGTAAAAGCCTTAATATAAAGGATGAATAGGATAATCCAGACCTCTAGATCTGGTTCCTAAAACTCTCTTGTTTACCTCATTAAGGTGTTTTCCTAATATTTTTATATGTTTCTGTAGATTATTTTCGCCTAACTGGGTGAGATCTTCCCCTTGGTATTAAGATTGGTACTGCCTCCCAAACAAAATTTCAAATGGACTTAAATTCTCTTTAGTTCTTGGTTTCACCCTGATTTGTAATAGGGCTAGTGGGAGCGCTTGCTACCAATGTAGATTTGCTTCTTGACTAATTTTAGCTAGCTGTTGTTTAAGTAAGTGATTCATTTTCTCAACTTGCCCACTTGCCTGAGGTTGGTATGGAGTATGTAGTTGACTGTCAATCCCTAAAAACTTACTAACTCGTTGCACTATCTGCACAAAAAGATGAGTACCCCTATCTGAGGACATCACAGCTGGTACCCCGAACCTAGGAATAATTTCATTTACAAGTATTCATGTCACTTCCCTAGCCTTATTAGTCTTACAAGGGAAAGCTTCTGGCCAGCCTGAAAAGGTATCTGTTAATACTAATAAATACTGAAACCCCCCTTTTTTTGGGAGTTCAGAAAGTCTATTTGCCATTGTTGCCCAGGCACATTTCCCTTTCCAGTACTCCCAATTTCATGTCACTTCCCTAGCCTTATTAGTCTTACAAGGGAAAGCTTCTGGCCAGCCTGAAAAGGTATCTGTTAATACTAATAAATACTGAAACCCCCCTTTTTTTGGGAGTTCAGAAAGTCTATTTGCCATTGTTGCCCAGGCACATTTCCCTTTCCAGTACTCCCAATTTTAATCTTATGCATGGTATTCAGATTGTTTTTCAAACATATTTTACACCTTTGGGTGACTTATTTCACTCTAGTATATAAATTTAAACTCATTAGTTTTTGATTTAAATATTTATACAATGCATCTGCTCCCCAATGAGTTTTATTATGTTCTTCCCGTAGGAGTTTCCATAATATATTATAAGGTACTATTATTCTACCATCTGGCATTGAATACCTTCCTGTTTGCTGGTCTTTCCTTCCTCCTAGATCATTTACCATAATTTTATCTTCTTTAGAATATTCTAATTTTTCATTCTCTATTATACTGAATTTACAGTCTGGGATCAAAGAAAGAGTTTTTACAATTTCTGTTTGTTCCACTGCCAGCTTAGCCTCATAATCAACCAATTTGTTCCCAACCTCTGGATCAGTGTTACCTTTTTGGTGTCCTCTACAATGCATAACTGCAACTTTCTGCAGTAGTTGCACGGCATCCAGCAATTGTAAGATCTCTCTAGCATGTTTCACTTGCTTTCCTTGAGCAGTCAGCAGCCCTCTTTCTCTCCAAATAGCTCCATGAGCATGTACCACTCCAAAGGCATATTTGGAGTCTGTCCATATGTTGACCCTTTTTCCTTTTGAAATATCCAGTGCTCAGATTAAGGCAATAATTTCCGCCTTTTGAACCGATGTTCCTGCAGGTAAAAGATTAGCTTCAATTACCTTACAAGTAGTGGTTACCACGTAACTGGCCTTATGAAGTCCTTGCTTCACAAAACTGCTTCCATCAGTGAACAGATTATCTTCATCATCCTCTAGCGGTTCTTCCTTTAAGTCAGGTTGACTGGAGTAAACTGCTTCCATTGTCTCCAGACAGTCATGGACTACTGGTTCGGTGAGTTCACCACTGAGAAAATATGCTGGATTCACAATTTTAGTTGTTACTATATTGACATCGTCCTGTTCAGCTAAAAGGACCTGGTATTTCAGGAACCGGGAAGGTGATAAACAATGCGCTCCCTTCTATTCCAGCACTGCTGAAACTGTGTGTGACACCAACACAGTTATCTTCTGGCCCATGGTAGATTTGGGGTCTTCTTCAATGTTAAGCACTACCGCTGCTACGGCTCTCAAACAACTGGGCCAACCTTTTCTTACTTCATCTAACTGTTTAGAGGAGCATGCAACTGCCCACTTGTATGTCCCCGATCGCTGTGCCAATATGCCCAAAGCGATGCCTTGTTTTTCATGTGAAAAGAGCCAAAATGGTTTGAACACATCGGGAAGTCCGAGGGCTGGTGCTTTCATTAATTCAGTTTTTAATAATTTAAAGGCCATTTCTGCTTCCCCAGTCCAAGCTAACAGTGAAGGCCTTCCTTTTAACAAATCATACAAGGGTTTCACCAATATCTCATGATTATAAATCCATAATCTGCACCAACCTGTCATTCCAAGGAAGGTCCACAATTCTTTTACCATAGTTGGCTTTGGTGTCTGGCAGGTGGCTTCCTTTCGTTCTGTCCCTAGTTCTTGTTGTCCGTTTGAAATTCTGTATCCAAGGTAGGTTACCTATGTCTGGATAAACTGAGCTTTCTGCTGAGATACTCTGTAACCACTCAGTCCCAGGAAATTCAGCAAACTAACAGTCCATTGAATACATTCTTCTTTAGTTGTTATAACAACTAATAAATCATCTACATATTGTAATAATGTCCCATTTGGAGATGGTGGAATCCATCCTTCAAGTTCCCGAGCTAACTGGTTCCCAAAAATTGTCAGGCTATTTTTGAACCCCTGTGGTAACACTGTCCAAGTTAACTGGGTTCTTCTCCTGGTATTGGGATTTTCCCACTCAAAGGCAAAAAATTTCTGTCTCTCTTTGGCAAGTGGCAAACAGAAAAAGGCATCTTTTAAATCCAAACAGGTAAACCAGTTTTGGTTTTCCTTCAGCTTTGTTAATAGCGTATATGGATTTGCCACACAGGATGTAAATCCTCAACTATATTATTTATGGCTCTTAAATCTTGTACTGAATGGTTATTGTTCCTGTCTGGCTTTTTTATTGGCAAGAGAGGAGTATTATACTTGGATTCACACTCTACCAATAACCCGAATTGCAAAAAATCATTAATTATCCCTTTTATTCCTTATCTGTCTTCCCTTTTTAGGGGATGCTTTTTTATTTGAACTGGTCTTGCCTCGGGCTTTAGTTTAACTTCTACTGGAGCGGCATTTTCAGCCCTTCTGGAGACTCCAGATGCCCATACCCCTGGAAAAATCTGATACAAAATTTCTTGGGGTATCTGGTTCTTTTCTTCTATTTGAATCAAAGCTAGGCTCAATATTTCTATCAACTGGTCTTCTTTAATTTTAAAATTGATTTTTCCTTTCTCAAAAATAATCTTGGCTTCCAATTGTTCTAGCAAATCCCTTTCTAAAAGCGGCTTAGGAGATCCAGACATATACAAAAATCTGTGTGTTCCAATATGCTTTCCTAATTTATACTTAAGTAGTTGTAGGAAAAAGCCTTTTTCTTCTGATCTGTGGCACTTACTACACTTACAAATTCCTCATCTACCGGTATTAGTTGTTGATTTAGAACAGAATACGAGGGTCCCGTATCTACTAAAAATTCTGCCTCATTTTCCTGTTCCCCTAGCTTCAGTCTAACCAGTGGATCCGCTAGAGTAGATTCCCTTGGTCCCCGTCACTCCACCTCTGCTATCATAATGGACAGCTGTGGAATAATTGCTGAGGGACAATTTAGAAATTCACAGTCTAAGAACAGCATTGAAACAGAGTGGAACGTAGCTAATGTACAACAAGTCTGTACCATGGCAGTTCCCTAGATAACCCTAGATGTTGGCAACATTAGGGGAACTTGGTGTGCTAACCCTGGGAGAAATTGCATGGAGGGTGGCGTGGAGTGGAGACGTCGTGGCCATGCTCTGTGAACAAGGGAATTTAAAGGTACACAGTGTGTACATTAATAAGCTGCACATGTGATGCGCTGGGTCAGTGACCTCTCAACTTTGAAGAAATGCTGCACTTGGAGTGAACTTTGGTTATTATAATATTGTTATAATACTAAAATGCACACCCCTCTCAAAAGTTACCCACCTACCAAGGTGGAGCAGGGGTGCGAGCACCCCTCAATGAGCGTGCACACTGAATTTTTCCTAGTCTGTGCCTTTAAACATGAAGTGAGAGAATTTTAAACCAATCCTGATAAAGGTATGTATGACTAGAGTCACTCAAGCTCTACCTGCAAAGTAAAACACTATAAAATAGTTTGAAAAGTTCTGGATGTCAGCGAAGATACCATCATTCCTGACTTTTGGGATCCCCATGCGGACGCCTTTGGGTAAGATTCGAACACTTGACTATCCCGAGTGGATCCCCGGGAACTTTAAGAATCTCTATATAGAGTTGTTTCATCACCCCACACGTGTGTAACCCAACTGTAATTAATTTATTGCACGTGCTTTGCAGACAGTGAATTTATCACCGTCAATCCAAAGAACTTGTGCATCTGTTGCTTCAATAAATCGCACTATTGATTGACTCAGCCGTGTATGTTGTCCCTGAATGCGACCGTACCTCTGAGTGCAGCCGTGTGAATTCAGTAGGTGTCCGGTTGAGCAGGTAGTGCGATGTTAGTAGTGCATCTGGACCTATGAGAGTCCAATGAAGGTGTTGGGCGTGACCGGAATACTAACACTGACTTTGGGCATCACTCAGAACCTAAGCTCAGCCGCCCCCAGTCCCTCTGATATCTGAGGAATGACTGGAACACAAAGGGGGTTTAGTTTCTGCCAAATTGCTCTGCCTCTTAACACAGCAACAGCCTATTTCCTGGCAATTTGGGACACTCTCCTTTCCAATGTCCCTGTTCCTTGTAATAAGCACACTGATCCTTTCCCAAAGGTGGTCAGAAACAGGCAGTATCTTCATCCGTATGTCCAAAAAAAAGGACAGAATTCTGACCTATCAACAGCCTACAGCAAGATCATCTGACCTATACCTAAGTTAAAGAACCGGGAATTATTTTAATGTTTGTGTGTTACATGTAGACTAGAGGGGCAGAATCACCTCCCTTGACCTGCAGGCCACTCTTCTTTGGATGCAGCCCAGGACATGGTTGGCCTTCTGGGCTGCGAGCACACATTGCTTTTCATCCACCAGTACCCCCAAGTCTTTCTCGGCAGGGCTGCTCTTGATCTCTTCATCCCCCAGCCTGGACTGATACTGGGGGTTGCCCCAACCCAGGTGCAAGTCCTGCACTTGGACTTGCTGAATCTCCTAAGGTTCACACAGGCCCATTCCTGAGGGGAATTGTCTGGGTCCCTCTGCATGGCATCCTGTCCCTCAGGTGTGTCAACTGCAGCACTCAGCTTGGTGTCGTCTGCAAACTTGCTGAGGATGCACTTGATCCCACTGTCAATGTCACTGATGAAGATTTCATTAGAGAGTACTGGTCCCAGTACAGACCCCTGAGGGAAATGACTCAACTTTTCTCATTAGTGAGGAGAGAGATCAACAAATCTACAGCACAAAACTAGCACTTTTACAAACGTACCTGACAGAAACTGCATTCATGCACTTTTGAAGCACAAAATAAAAGAAAAAAAAGGAGTTTTGGCTTTTTTCCTCTTTTCTTTCATTTTTCATTGATATGCTTTTCTAATTTGTCAGCTTCTCTGTTAAGTGTAGCTATTTCTGCATTTGTTTCTATATGCATTTTCCCAATAACTACAAATGTGTTGTGCCTCCAGATCTTTAAGAAGCCTACAGTACATACAGCCTACAGCTTAAAATAACTTTTAATAGCTGTTTCATCGGTAGGGTCCTTGAGTTCCAAAATGTGTTAAATTACCGTAGTCTTCAGGGTTTGAAGAATTCCCTGTAGTGCTTATTTAACTTAAGAGTTTTTGGTTACCTTTTTGTAAATAGCTTTAGCTTACTTCTATAAAACATGCAGGGGAGCTGTCTTTTCTGGGTGATTTGCCACAGTTCATGTTTCTTTAAAATAAATTCAGTCAATTCTTTCTCTCGTACCTTTGTAGGATATTATTTCCCTTTTTTGAAAACTTTAGAAAAGTAGTGGCAAACAGTGACAAAAATGCAAACACATCTTCAGTAGATTCATCTATGTAGAATTTTATTAAAATAAACAGAACAAATCATGTGTATTTTAACCTTGATGAATTATTAGTACAAACAATTAAATAAAAAGAAAATATTGCATGCCCATACCGACCTAATTTTTCTTCCATGAGAAAACTAGTACTTTACTATACTGTTTCTGCTATGACATACAGCAAATATTTTAATTGGAACATTTAAGACTTGATCCAGTACTCCATGTTGTTAAAAGTTTCTAGTTCAGTTAACTCAATTTCTGTTCTAAAAATCCATTTCACTTCACCCTAACTTTTTCTAAAACCTATGATAAAAAATGAAAATAGATAAGAAGTAAATAAGAAGGCAAGTTTTTCCATTAAATGCCATCAAAGACACCTGTCTCTTTCCTTTTACTACATAGGCAAGTTAAGAATTTTTTAACAGATTAAAGGTCTGTACTTAAAACGTACTTCATATTTCATCCTATTTTTAGAGGAACCTTCATGGATTTTCTATTTTTTTTTCTGTATTTCTTTTGCCAATTACTACTGTCAGATAAATATGAAAAAAACCAATACTGTGGGACTAGGGAAGTGCCGTTTGCAGTTAAAGTTGAAAATGTGAAATGAGCAGGAGGTATTAACATTTCCCAGTTTCTGTAAATAAACTTGAAAATTATCTGAATAATGTGTATATCTCCAACAGAATTGTTCAGATCATATTTGTAGCTGATAGATAAACAAGCAATGGGCTGAATCCCTAAATAAAACCCCTACGTCTCTGCAAATCATGTCAAAACTCTCGTTGCCATTAACAGAGTCAGGAATTCAACCCCAGCTAAGAATAATAATGTTCATGACATCATTATGTGAACTACCTGTGCTAAAGTGGAATCATAGAATAAACTGAGTTGGAAGAGACATTTAAAGGTCACCTAGTCCAACCACCCTGCAGAAAGCAGCGTCATCTTTTACTAGATCAGCTTTCTCAGAGCCCTGTTCAACCTGACCTGGAATGTTGCCAGGGATGGGGCAGCTACCGCCTCTCTAGGCAACTTGCTCCAGTGTTTCACTACTCTCACTGAGAAAACTTTCTTCCTTACATCTAGTCAAAATGATGTATTAGAAAAAAAGTCAATGCCTTGTCATGTAAATTTCAGTAATCTGCTGCAGCAGAATAATTAATATAAATAGGCTGACTAAAATTGCATCCTTCTCAAAAAAAAACCCACCAAAGTTCATGGTGACATTTTCACTCCTTTTCAAGATTAATATAGTATTTTAAAGTAGACAGGGATAGATTTATAATATATAAATAACAATTCTAAATATTCTAATTATATATAAATAAATACAAATACTAAATTTCTTACTTTTAAGAACTCGTAGAGATAAGTTTAATAGAAGCTTGATCTGCTTACTTAATTAATCTTTGGGGTTTGAATCTGAAATATGAAACAGTTGACTTTCAATCCTCCCTCTTCACACATAACTGAAAATATTGCTACACTATCATGTCTATAGATATAAACAGAAATAATTAATAAAGTGCAATTATCCATGCATCCATGTGTCTGTAAGAAAGTAAGTAATAAATAATCACATAAAAGTTCATATTGATATTAGTAAACAAATTAATATGTACACATAAATTTTCTTCAGAAGATGGTGATGCTAATCTATGTCAAGAGAGAATACAGACAATAGAATAAATGTGTTGTCATTGGTTCTAAAGAGACACTAAAGAGTAAAAAAAAATAATAATGTTGCAATATTTCTGACCTAAAAATTGATTACAAGGTTATACTTTTGAGCTTTATCTAAGAAGCATCTTGATATAAATCATCACTTCTAGAAATTTATAGTGAGCATGCATTAGCTATACAAAGGTAAATAGTTTTTATGAAAGAACATGAATATCATTATGAAATCCACATGATAACAAAATAAAAAGAATACTTGCAAATTATTGACTTTAATTTCCTTCATACTGAACATTTTCCACACAAAATAAGCTTAATTTTTCAGAGAACTACAGCTACTGTGTATAACAGTCCTATAAAGTCTTACATACGCACCCCACATGCATCATAGATTCAGGGACAAAGTATTTCCTTCCTATTTTCTTCACTTTTCTTCTTTCTGACACCAAAGAGGAAGAAAGGTAAGTTTTTAAAGAACTATTTAAAAAACCTATTATAAAAAAAGCAAAAATCAATGGTACCCTCCATAAAAGTCATGCAGGCAAACAGAAAACTAGAATACTTTTTGAGTGACTGTACATCAGATGGCAGAAATCAATAGTTTCCATAAAGAAAGTGTCCTTAGGGATAGAAAGCTTCAAGGTATGAATAGAACAGTAGCTTCAGTGCCTGGCATCTGCAGAACTGATAATACAGTTTCTAATCCCTGCCCAAGAGTGGGTAAAAAAATACACTGTTTTCAAAGTTTTAATGATCCAGGGTGAATACATTACACTATCTTTCCTGATGAGTTGCTTGAGCCCTTCTTTACCTGAGGGATATGTTAAAAGACCAATCCAATAATTCAGAAAACTGTGCAGCTTAACCAGCAATATTGCAATAATGTTTACCCTTCCTTCTGGGTCCCCTAATGGCAGCTGAAATCTCAAATACTTAGACAGCAGTTTGATTTTTCAGTAGCAAAGATTATACTGACTTGAAGGAAGAAAAAGATTTTACGTAGCTTTTATAAATCTGTTTTATGTATTAAGCTCACCTTGAAGTACAGAAACCCAAAGAAATATAGGGTTTCTTAGTGTCTGGGATTAAGTGTTGTCACACCATCACAGTGTCCTGACTCCACATCTTCATTATTAATTCTTCCATATTCCAGGTTCCATGTAAAGGAAAACCACATCTGCAGAGTAATAATGTGTCCCAGCTGACACCATCATACTCTGCTGACAGGGAAGTAGGGTGGAATGACTTTAGATACATATTCATCATCAAGTTACTTGACTGTAATTGTCTTTCAGGTCAATGACAATTGACCATGAAAATTGACCATCCATACTGCATCCATGTTAGTTTGTTTCTGATGTCTCTTTTGTAGGGAACTAATTACAGACAAAAGAAATTCCAAGAAAGTGACTTTGAGGGTATGTTTCACACTAAATATTATTCTCTAAAATCAGTAAAAAAAAGTTCAGTCTGGTGTAGGCTCTTTGCCCTCTACAATATTACCCACAACTTCATAAAAATACATAAATAGAGGCTGGGAGGTGAAGGGATTGAGAGCAATCATAAGGAGAAGGACTTGGGGGTACTGGTGGGTGAAAAGTTGGACATGAGCTGGCAATGTGCACTCATAGCCCAGAAGGCCAACTGTATTGCATTACATTGATTCAGACATTTTTAACTCAAGAGGTTATACTTTAGGGTCCCAGGGATGTCATGAGGGCTTAGCTTAAGAAAGGCTTCCCTTAGACATTTCTAGATTGTCACTTTTTAACCATAAAAGTAGTGAAGACAGAGATGACAGCCTTTGAGGGAAATAAGTTTTCAGTCCTTCAGATGTACTTATCCCAGCTTGGGGAGACAGAGAAAATCTGTCACCAAGTTTAAGTAAGCTGTACTTACGTTAAATCTATTAGATGTACGGAGGCAATATCTGTTCAACCTGACTCTTTCGTCATGTCAAAATGAGGAGCGTTGAAGAAGTTCCTTACATCTCTGAGAGGCTCCCCGCTGATCTGAGAATTGCAAGGAGCTGCAGGTGTCAAATAGCACAGTTAAGAGCTCCAGAGCATTTTAAGTTTCAACTCCTTTTTTCCTTCCATCACTGCAAGTCATTTCATACTATCCATTTCACTATGGTGTTTAGGAAAAAAACCCATATATTAGACACATTACATGTAAACATATGCTTGAAGCTATAGTCTAATCATACAATATGAAAACCCAGAAAGATCTCAGGGCTGCACCAGAAAGGTTGAATGAATCAGATTTGTCACATATTTGACACTTCCATTTTCGATACAGTTTGTATAAACTTACTGCTACAACCTAACACTTTCATAAGGTTTAGCATATGCTGTAGGGCCCAGTCCTTATCTGGAGTTCTTGTCATGTCAAAAAATGTATACAAAAGAAATAGATAAGCAAATATATGACATCCCAGTCATTCTGAGGGCTGTATTGGGTGCTTCTTATATGCTGTGCTATTTTTGCAGGTATTATCCATAAGAGGCAGGCTGATCTAAAATTAAAAAAAAAGGCACTATAATTTTCACATTTGTAAGTTTGAGGTATTTCAGCCGGAGAGAAAATCAGAATATGTTCAAACACTACATTTTCTGCCATGTCTTTCTGAGGTACCTCTTCCTCTATTTTCAAAAAACATTCGATAATGTTGCTAGCACTGTAATTGATTAAGTGACTACAAGGCATGCTGAATGTTTGTCATCTTTTTAGGGGGAACCTTCAGAAGTTTTCCTGCTCTACACCTCCTGCTGTGCTGAATAATAATTTGACTTTGCTAGATGAAGGTGATAATGATGAATCTTGTTGAAATTCCTTATGGTGTTTATTTAAGCAAACGGAAGGGAAAAAAACCTATGGCTATTTAAAATTTTAATGTGGTATTGTCAGAAGAAATAGTGACATAGTGACAACACTAAATAATGTCTAAACTTGCAATGTATAATTTGCTACAATTCACATGTTTATGTAATTTCACAATATAAGGTAACATTTTTTGCTAAGCTTTCTTAACACAATGCTGAAATTAGAATAGAAATTTTTCTTTGTCTAATGTTGAATATTATTCTCAGAAATTTAAATGTTTTCAAACATAAATTAAGAAATCTACTAATTAGTCTCAGGATGCTTTGAAACCATCCTCCTGTATGCTGAAACCTAAAGAATAGAAAAGTACAGGAAAATATAACATAGTAAAAATAATAGTCTTCTAAATAATTTAAGTTGTATATTATTTCACAGTGTTTAAAGGAAACAGCATTTCTATATTTCTCAGTACTTGAATATTTCATAAAAGAAACTTGAGATATTCTGGGTGTGTCCATATCATCAGATAAAGTGAATCTACAGTCTGCTCTTAGGCCCTTATCTCCTGATCAGATGTGGTGTATGCTTATTTACTCCAGGGCTGTCCTTTGGACTGAAGCAAGGCATTACAACATTACCTTTAAGTCATGACACAATTGCAGTCCTCAGGAAAGTTCACTCCACAGGTTTTCCCCATGTAAACAATATGAATAAATTAGCCGCAAGTTATTCCCTTTGTCTTACAGATTAGCTATGTACCCTTAGGAACCACTACACGCTCTCAAATGCCAGGTCATGATATGTAATATACATTTTTGGAATGAGAACATTATCGTAGTGAGTTGTGATATAATCCTCATATTTTTCCAGATACTCTTAACTGAAAAAGTACTAATGAAATAATGATTGTTGCTGAGGGTACAAAAATTCTCTGGGAAAGTTCTGTGTAGTTGAATGTAGCCACACCCTGATGGACCTTAACTGACAAATGCAGACACAAGAAACTGTACATTATCTTGCTGGAGGACCAGGGGTTTATCTACCATGCCTCTAGTTATGAAGACATGGACTGTCTTTTGAACCGTTCTACTATACTTCAGAAAGGTTCATGCATTTCTTATTAATTATTCAAAGTGCTACTAAATGGCAGATGTAAATGAATTATTATTTTAAATACAGATTTTTCATTACAGATACTGTTGAACAATCTGTAAATCCATCAGAATTTGAAGTTGTATGGGGAATAGATTCATTGTAAAAAATGCCAAAGTAGTATATTATATGCTGTGTCAGTATAGCCAGTTTTACTTCCAAACAGCAATAGTCATGAATAACTAGAAAATGAAAAGAAAAAAAGAAAGAGATAGATGGAACTTGGATGATGTAAATTAAAATATTATGTAAGTTAAGTTGAATACATCATCTCACAGTATGATTTTGTGTAGTTTTGAAATATTAATTAAATTCTCAAATCAGAACTTGGAAACTAAAGTCATATGAAATTACTAGATAGCATGCAGGTATGCTTTTAAATAACCAAATAGTCAAAGAATCATGCTGTTACTCTTGGTTTTATTAAATACAACCATCCAGAAAACTACAAGCTATAAGCATTTTTTGGTTTGCATTTCAGTGTGCAACAAATTATCACAGTAATATTTCTTGATGTGATAGTATGGTCTAGTAGAGCTCCTTTCTTCAGTAAGATGTTTAAGACTGTAGTTTCAAAAGGAAGTGAAGAAGCTATTAAGTTGTCAAAAAATCATTATAGCAAGAACACAGAGATACAGACCTGTCATAAATTAGCAGAACATTTTATAATGGTTCTGTCTATAAAATCAGCTTCCACACATTTTGTCTTAGTCAAACAAGTCAAATATGAATAAATTCTATCAGGTTTTTTTATGTTGTTATTATTTAGATAACTTCTGTGGTCTGCTTTGTAGTACAATTTTTATTAATGGTCTTTTAAAGGAATCAAAAGAAAAATGTCCATGATAAGTCAGTTTGTTATCAATCTAAAAAAGAAAGACAATATATTTTTTTAATTCAAATTCTACTCGATTTTCCAATTGAGAAGAGTTTTTCAAAGAGGAAAATTATTTTATGCTACTTTTTTTGCATTTTGTTTGAATAATGTGCTCTGTGTAAAAGATACACAAGATAAAATCTTTGTGAACTCAAGCCAAGATTTTTTGCAAATGGAAGATAATGCCTCATTATAACTTCCAAATGTACTTTCAGTAGCAAAAAATACACCAGATTTCTTTCTATGTTTTCAGCATGAGAATATCTTTGGAGGACATTTTAACAGGAGAGACTTACGGTCCCCATAGTGTGGGGCCAGAAAGCAACTCTCTTGTGCCCCTCCTAAACCTCCTGTGTGCACACTAAAATACCTATGTCAGTGGTGTATATCACCTGATAGAAATATGAAATGAAGTGTGTGCAAGATACAGCATACTTGAATTTGTATGGAATAAAATTTTTAAATACTCTGTAATTAATTTAGTCATTTTGTGTTGCTTGATTTTCCTAGCTGTACAGCTGAGCTTGCCACAGATAAACTGACACACAGCTAGCTCACAGTGTTTACACAGGTAACTCTTCAGCAAAGAAAATCCCTAAGCAGTAAAATTATTTTCAAAACAACAGTCCAAGTGATTAGAAAGTAAACAGAGTTAGAAGAAAAAACATTTAGTGATACGGCAAATCCACTTTCCTTTAGAAAATTTGTATTGTAAATAAGCTTGAGAATGGATGTATATCACAAACTACTTTGAGGTTGCAGTCTTTCAGTTGTCCAGATAAAACATCCGACTTTAGTAATGTATGTATCTCTCTCTAGCCTTCACTTTTAGGCCTTCTCCCCACACAAATTAAGTTGTGCATAAGGAGGTACTTCCTAAGTCTCAACCTGCAATAATGTCAAGATGCAGCGGTTTCCAAGTATGGAAGCTCAGAAGTGTACATAAATTTACCAGATTAGAAGATATTTCAATCTTTATCTCTCTTTTACTTCAAATTAGTTACATACATCTCTAAAATGTCATCTGAAATGTATGCTTATAGATCTTTTGGTTCTGCCTGAAGTGAGTCAGTGCTCTGGGGTACAGACTCTCAAGAGCAGGAGCTGACAAAAATATCTGTCATGTTTTATACCTTTTACCCTAAAACTGTATCCTTCCCTTTCTGATTTCTTTGGTACTTAATGCCGCTGGTTGACTAAACCTGCTGTATCTGATTTTGCTAGCGTTCCTACACAGTCCCCCCACCCCTCAAAATATAGTGCTTGGCTTTTTATACACTGAGTCTGAATCTCAAGGTCAATTCTTTACAATTTTACACACTGTAGTACTTTAAGTGAAATTAAACTTTAATTTAGTAAACACCTGAAATGTTTGGCATCCTATTTATTTTAAAAAAAGCACACACACACACAAAAAAACCCCAAGACCCATGGCACAGTCATATAAGATTGTAATTTGAAACATATTTTATATAAAAGAGAAATAAAAGGAATTTTGGCTTCTTGCTTTAAGCAAGTTTTTATTAAAACCTTTTTTTTTTTTAGGGCTTAATAGTGACCTGACAAAGTAAACCTTGGTTTTTTGTGATGTAAGAAAAGAAGAAAACATCTTTGAAGGTGACAGGGACATT